>NC_133820.1:86666561-86817040 GCF_047830755.1 Zonotrichia albicollis | reverse complement strand
TCCTCGATCCATTTAAAATGGTTACAGAAAATATTTAGTCAATATTTAGCTGGTAATAGAATCTGCTGAAGAGGTTGCAGGGTTGTTGTTCACTTGAGTCAATCAGATTCAGGATGTCCCTCACACCAAAGTTATCCACCCAGACTGGATACACACATGGGATCATACAGACCAAATGCTGTATAGACTGCACAAACATATGTGTCTGAAAAGCCCTTTCATTTGGGTGAACAGCAGCTGTTTTGCATTGCATTAATAGTAAAATCGAGCTATTTAGAGTCTAGGAACCTACTGAGTGTTTGCTATTGCTCAAAGAAAGCAATTACTTTATAATAACAACATGTCTTACAATATAAGATCTAGGAATGTATTTTTCTGGTACTAAAAATACCATTCTGATTCTAAAAGAAATGGAATGGCAGTCTTGGAAGAACTCATACACAAAATTTCTATATAAAATACCAGAATTGGTCTTATTAATTTACATTTTATTAGTTTTCATTCAGAAATTAAGAGATAGGTTGTGCATTTCACACATAGGTCAGGAACTCATTTTAGCCGTTAAAATGAGTTGCCTAAGTTAAGCATTTCAGCCTGAAAGGTTAAAGTGGCAAAAAAACCAGAAAGGCTTTTCTTTTCTGTTCCTTCAATAATTTCTAGTTAAATCCTGAACAGCTATAGATTATTGCAAGATTGTGTCACTTTGCATGTAATTAAGAAGATATTTATGAATTGTGATAAAAACATTCCATGTAGGGCTAACACACATCCTGAAAGTGTCATAGGTAGTTCCTCTTAATAATTTATTATGGCTGCTAACAGTGTGGCACATTGACCTGTGGTTTGCATTGAACACCAACTGCCATCTGCACTGATGTATTATCTGCCAACATCATTGCCTCCAGATACCAAAACACATTTAGCAGAGAGTGGCAAGGCATTTCCTGTTTGTGATATTCCAGGTTAAGGAAACTTGTGAAATGATTAGCAGAAATAGCAGGCAGTTAGGTGGAACTGAATTCTTCTAGGGCTGTGAATTTCAATGAGAATAAAGAAAACAGAAGAGCTGAAAAATACTTCCATTTCTCTTAAACAAATTGTAGATGTCTTGGTCTTGGAAAACTAAATGTCAGAGTAAACTGAGAGTTTCACAGTTGTGGTATTTCAGATTTAGCAGAAAAAATAAGCCTTTTCTTATTACAGTTTACTAAGACTTCAAGAAGGTTTTTAGATTTTATTTCATTATTTTATTTAGGCACTCTCTAATTGTTTACTTGTTCTTCAGTAAGTAACGATTAGTTAACATGAAAGCAATGAAACCAGTGCTCTGTGAAGCAAAAGATACCTCTGACCAAGCTGGAGACACCAAATAAACCTTTGTTTATCCTGAGTCCAAAACCAGAAGTAGTAGAAACATGGACCAGAGATAACCAATTTTATTTCCTTATTTTTTCCATAAATGACATGACACATATAGCAATTTGTGTGGTTAAGTTTTACCATCCTAAGTTATGCTCTGATTTTAGCAGGCATAAGGGATGTGTCCTAATTAATGCAATCGGAATCAGGAGTTGGCGCTGAGGTTTGTCTCTGCACTGACATAATTTGATAGATTTTGATTTGCGTGTGTGCAACAGTGCTTGGCATGGGCTGAGCTAGAATGTGTCCTGTGAGAGCTCCTAGATGGAGACAGAGTTGAATGCTTTATAAAATCATGTCCAAGGAATTGTGATGTTACAGATGGCATTAGTTCAGGGTATGGTACCAGGTGTGCAGTGCACAGAGGCTTCTCCTCATGACTGCTAAATCCACATTGGAAAAGCTGAACTTCCAGTGCATGGCAAGGCAACCTGTGCACTACACAAAACAAACATGCAAGCAAGCAAAATTTCCTGGGAGCATCAGGGTCTAACTCTACAACCTACTTGCAGTGGAAGCGTGGATCCAGTTTGGGTTTGCCATGTATTGGTGGAGCTACTGCACATCATCTGCAATTTATCAGAATATTTATTCTAAATATTTTTGGTTTAAAGTGGGAGAAATACAGGAGTTTAAAGAGGCAGACTTGAAGTAATAAAAAAGAAAAACCCAAATATTTTGTGAGCTGACACTGAAGAAAAGTACTTGCATACTTTGCTGTGGTAAACCACTTTTAAGTCCAGTTTTTACTTTCCTTTTAAGTTAAATGAGGAGGTGGTGAAGACAAAGTGCAATAGAAAATGATATTTTAGGCTATTTGCATTGTAAACCTAAAGTAAAAATAAACTGAGAATACAAATTAAGGTTTCCATAGCAATAGTAATTTGCCAGCATTATGTATCTGAAGCATTTGCAACTGTTGACTGAACTTCGCTAAACAATTTGTGCATTTATGAGTTAATGACTCTATGGAAACCTTTAGCTCTTATGTTTATGGACTACAATGGAATAAATCAGCTCATTTTCATTTTGGTATTGTTTTTCATCAGTTTTCAATAGCTGAAAACTTCCTATTCATTAAAGAATTAGAGCTTCAGATTTTTTACTATAGTTTACTCTTAGTTTTTGACATGTTTGTTTGCCGGTAAGATCTGGGTAAACTCCCCTTCCTGTCCTTGGAGACCTTTATCTCTTTCCTCCCTGCCCCCATGCCTAATTGTTGTAACTAGAACTAGTTAAAAAAATCCCAATAATTGGTTTTCTGTTGTCCTTAATAAATTAAAGCTAAGTACACTTAATTGGTCTTGTGGAGCATGTTCTCTCCATTGGCACCACAATGATAATTCGATTGCTTTTGAACTATATATATACTTGTATGTTTCTATATTTAGGTATATTTACATATTCATAAGCCTTTTGACCCTTTTATTCTTGAAGACGTTAACAAGACTCAGCCTTAATTAGCTGGGTATCTAACTAGCTTAGCTAGTCCCTCCAACTAAACTGAGTAAACACAAACAAAGACTGGTGCCTTAATTTCATAACTGAACCCTCAAAACCAAATAATTTTACAACCTGGAAACTGAAGGATGTGGTGAGAGGCATGTCAATCACAGCCAGAAGATCATTGTTACCACCGGACCTGATTACTGCTGGCCGTTGTCTCCAGGAGAACAGGGTGGTTCAGTTAAAATAAATTACAGACAACACCTCATTGAATCAGAAGCAAAACTCTTACTAACTCTGAATAGATATTTAGGCATTGAATAAAAATTTAATGCAGTAGTTGAGATGAAAATGAGACTCAGGGCTTTTTAACTTGCTGCTGAGCATAACATGGCAGCAACTATTTGATTTTTAATGCTGTAGGAAGTGAGGCATGGACAATTACCTGGACTCACAGTAGGGACTTCCCAGAGACATTTTCAAAGAAGCTACATGGAAATTAAAGAATCATTATTTTCTTTTCCTGTTTTATGAAGAGTTTAGTTTACTACTGTAGTGCTCCAAACCACTGCTGGTGTACAAATATGCAGACCTTGATTACTCTGGAGTAAATAAATACATTAGATCAGCTACAGGCTAGTCATCTACATATATATGTTCTGTAGACAAGCAAAAGTAAATTATATTTCAAAGTCCTGAAAGGTAGAAGAATAGCATAAATCTGATTTATAAAAAAAACATGGTGAAAGGTGTTTAGGAGGGGTGTTTGTTTGTTTGTTTGCTTGTTTGTTTTTCATAAATAAGTTAGTTAACACAATGATATGGGGACTGTGAGTGGTATCCAATACTGCATTCCTGCTGCATCCAGTGTTGTATGTTCAGAATTAGACAATAGTGAATAAACAAGAATTTTCTACAGATATATTAGACAAAAAGAAATAACGACTTCCTCCTATTAAAAAAACAAAAAACTGTGTGTTGACATTCTTTGAACAAGCACTTTTATTTTTTGGTCAGTTGAAATATTTTTCTCTAAATCTCAGAATTTATAAAAAAAAATCCATTTCAAAATACCTTAAAAATCTCCTTATTAGTTTGCCAAAGGAAAAAAAACCTCCAAAACCTATCAAGTAAAATTTAGGGATTCCTTTAAATTATTTCCCTTCTGTTGACAAGTTTTGAATGGGACCTTGAGCAATTAATTCACAACAAAGGAAGAGAACAGTTTCTTGTAACTAGTCTCAAGAGTGGACCCTTCACAATTAACTAGCTAGCAGCTTTTAAGAACTGTGGGGTTTATTAAGTGTTCATAAAACTAATCAAGACTGCACAAGCTTTTCCTGCACTGCTCATTTCTTTAAATAGTCAGTAACTCATACATCTTGTATATTTAGCTAATAGGAAATGAAGAAGCAGCATATTTAGTTTATCTATGTAAAATTAACTAATACAGCTTGGATAATGGGCATTCTACATGAATATAGCATCCAACAGTTACAGTAGCTAAATTAATGGTTGCTTTTCAACAGCACATGAAAATGCTATAAATTACAAGGGTCAGGTCATGAAAAGTAGCTGAATTTATAAAAAACAAGCTCAATGAGTATATTGTAAAAACACAGAGAAAGCAGCATATGATGCTGGATTGTTTTGACTACTTTGTGTAATCTGTGTACATCCTCTCATTTATAGAGAGACACATATCATATATATATATATAAATATATATATAAACCTACACAATATATATATATAAACCTAAACATGTCATCAGAAGAAGCCTGATGACAGCAACTTAAAAACCTCATTTACATAGGCTACTTTACTGTATGTAAAAGTAATTTCCCTTACTTTACTAGAATCCATGATTTTGAAGTTAAAGTAGAGAATTAGCCCTAATTCCCATTACCATATGGGATTAGAAGGTATTCATTCTCTCATTTTACAGAATGAAAAAGGAGCTTTCTTTGTCTATACATGTAATGGTGTATGCAAGGATAGAGGAAATAATTGACATGGCAAGTGACATACTCGGATAATCTTAATAACAATTTTATCCACAGGGCAATTCCACTTTCCAGATAAGGGAAGGATTTAATTTTTCATCATTGACATTTGGATTAAATGATGGTATGTTTATACACCAAAATTTTCTGTACTGATGCAAAAATCTTTAGTGACTTGAATGCTATGTTTATTATAGATTCAATATTGACTGCTAGACATTCTCCTAAATATCTATTTATATCTTTTAATCTGACTAGCTTTGTCTCATTTTTTGTGAACTTGCTTGTCCTCCAACAACAGTGCCAGGCTGTGAAAGAGAGGAAAAATATATTGTAAGTAATGATATGGAGTAAAAAAATTAAATGAGAACTTTCAGATTGAAACAGTCAAAAAGATGTGAATTTCAGAGAAACTCCATCGGGAAAATGGTATTTGAAAAACAGGCTGATACCTTAATGTGAAGGGCTTCCTTGACCCTCATAGTAATATATTAGCTATTCTAGGTTCTCAGAATTTAATGACAAAGTTTCTTTGAAGGACAGAAGTTGTGCTCCTCTTCTGTCAGATATCCTAAAAGAGTAGTGTGAGAGATAAGATACAAACATCAGCTGTGGTCATAGAATTAAAAAAATAAAGGTATTTATTGCTATGAATTTGTCTTCCAGTAAAGAAATGCTCTTATCACTTAATATAGCAAAGCCATTTTGGGTGATCCCATCACTGACAGGACGGAGAACTTTCCTTTAGAAAACTTCTGAAGCCATGGGTGTCTCTGGAAATTCAGTATTACCTGTAGGTAAATTATGAAAGTGAGAATGGAAAATCAGTACAGGATCACATGTGAGATACATGCATCGCAGCAAAACTCAAGGGCTTAAAAACTTGCTGATTATCATCTCTTTCTTCATTACTTGCTAATTATCTGCTTTTTATTTCACTGAAAGACTGCTGTTTCTAAACACAAAGAAATTCTGATCCATGTCTTCTAATCCATTTACCACAGTTCTCAGCTGAGGACTGAGGACAGGAGGAACTAAAGTCTGAAAAAAGGTCAGGAAAGTGGCTTTCATGGATATGCCAAAGAGGAGATCTGCACATGTAGAGGTGAATGTAAAAAAATTAAATATGTCTGCTACTCTCTCATTCCTAACTTAGATATTTGTAACAGAATAGTTCAGACTAATTTTTATATTCATTTTTAAAAATTGATTTCCAAAGAATTACTTGTTGTAAATATTTTTCTGGTCATCTCCCTTACCCCCCACCACTACAGTTTTAGCATTTAGAAGGGAGATTTTTTTTTTTTTTGGTAGATAGTTTATATTTGAGTTAAGAGACCTACAAGATTGCCTGAAGACTCAATATCAAAACAGAGGGCTAAGCCTAGAACATTGGCAAGGAAATAGTTTAACTCTGTAACCAATACTGAGTATTGCTGAAACAATAGAAAAATGTAATAGGCCTTGAAAAGGAAATGATTGCATGCTATAGTCAACTATGCAAGTAATAATTTTGATGCTGTAGTTATTATTATTATTATTATTTTTGTTTGTTTGTTTGCTTGTTTGTTTGAACTCTGATAGCAGTAATTTACCTTTTCCCCCTTGATGATCCACGTCTCAATCCATTCCAATCTACATCTCAGGTGACCATTTCATGGAGAGTCATCCTTCCTCAGGAGGCAGAAACATGTAAAGGCATTGCAAAGACAGCTCCAGCTGAGTGGTTTAAGAGAAGCATCCTGAAGTCACCTCATGTGCCCAGAGTAAAAGGCCAGTGAGTGCTGTGCCAGTACATGGACTTGTGGGTAGGATGGAGACAAAACCATCACAGCAGCGTATGAAAAAAAATCTAAGGAAAACAAGAACAGGATAGGTGAGGTGTCCCCCAGATAGTGTTCAGTTTAGGCAACAAACACATCTCCTTAGAAAGTGACTAATTCTGCGTAAAAGATGAAGACACTAAGTGAGAGCTAAATAATGTAGCAAAATTCTTCTGACCTGAAATCATGATGTTAAATGATGTTGCTGCCAGGCTCATGCAGAGAACAACTTTTTAATTTCTGTCTCATTCAAGCAAGTGTAGGTGAAGGTGTAGGTAAGCACCTTTTTAAATTCATGCCTGAAGTGTTAGGACACTTCTGTCCAGTCATGAGTCAGCATTGAACATTGGCTGTCCCAAGTAACTGAATATGCTTTTTTGCATAAATGGAGATGATTACTACTGTATTTGGATTGAAATGAACAAAGCATTGCATGTGCTCTTACACATCCACAGCCATGAGTAATCAAGTGTATTAATGCAGGTCTGAAAACAACTCCCCAAAAACAGTGAGGGAAGCAGTGGGAGCTCCTTTTAGGCTCAGACCTGACGAAAAACCAGACTTGGATTTATTAATAAAGAGGTAGTCTCCTCTTGTTTATTCTCTTTGAAGAAAGGAGAATTTGCAATCTTCCCTTAAAAATAAGCAGAGTTATAGTAAAGAGAAAGCTGAAATAACTTCCTTTGGTTTGGTTTGGTTTGGTTTGGTTTGGTTTGGTTTGGTTTGGTTTGGTTTGGTTTGGTTTGTTGTTGCTGTTGGGAACAGTCTGACACTGGCTGTTTCCCAGCAGCAGCAACAGCTCATCTGGGAAGTTATCTTTGTAAATAGCTTTGCATATCTTGACATTATCTACTTACATTTGGTTTAAGATGGAAAGGATCACTTTTCAAGAATATGACTTGAAAATAGTTTATATTAAAAAATACACACTTAATAATGGCACTTTGAACCAAAGCATGTTCTTGCATGTTATGAAAAGTGTCCAATTCCTCTGAATAAACAATCTTTTCTCTATGTGCCTCTTTTTCTTCCACTCATTTACAGATCCCAAATCACGCTTCTTTATAGAGAGATGCATTGTTCTTTGGGGGGAAATAATTCTGTCAGCCCAGCTTGTGTGATGGTTTTACAAAGTTTTACATGGAAAGATGTCACACAGTAAGAGACTACCACCTCTGCTGAGCCATGCAAGGGCTTGGGAGGAGGGATTGCTGATTCCTATGTGCCTGCAGAAAATGAGAAGATCAGAGATACAAATGTGTACTAGAAAAAGGGACAAGTACAAACATGTTAAATAAGTGTATTAACCTAAAAGTTCTGGTAAAAACGTGTTGTCTTGAAGGCATAGCTACTTGTAGGTGATGTAATAGTTTGTCTCCTCTGCTTGTATGTCTAGAGGCACATAGATATCATGCTAAACTGTTCTCCCTGGGATAAAATAAAAATGTCAAGTAAAACTTTCATATTGTTACCCATACGGGCGTTTGATCTACTCCTAGTCATGCAGCTTAGCTGAAGAAAGTGTAGCACAAGGTGTATGAAAATTTTTAGGTAATGCCCTGTATAACTAAGAGGAGAGCCCCTATGTGGATAGACCTCCTTGGCTGAGGCTGTAGGACAAAGCTTTTCTGCCTAAACAGACTCCTCTTCTACTGATAATGCCAAAAATTTCTGCTGTCAGTGGAGTTTACCATTTTTAAAATAGGGAACAGCAAACACCCATTCCATAAATCTTAGTACTTTTCCAAACTGAGAAATAAGCTATTTCTTAGGTAATTTTCTTTTTTTTTTTTTGCAGCATTCAGTGTAAATTAAAATGTTTAACATCACAGAAAAAAAATTGAGAAAAGACGGCAGAAATCACGTCAAGCAGAGAAACTGAGATCTACTTTACACATCACTAGTGCTTCTCTGTTTAAATTGTGCTTGCTATTAGCTTCCACAGTGCTAAGTGCTTTAGGTAATGTACTTTTCAAGGAAATTAAGAAAAACATCAAAAAATATCCAGAGAGTGTGTAGGTAGCTTCCATTAGCAGTAATGGCAGTTTGGGCACAGTTGCAACTTACAAAATCCTCAGTTTAAAACCTGTTTATCAGATACTTGTTGCAGGCTGGGAGTGGGAGCACAGGAGCACTGAATTAATACAGCACCTTTCCAGACACACAGTCTTTGCAGGAAGCAAATTTATTAATACTTTTTTTTCTTTTTAAGTTCAGAATCTGTTTTCTTTTCAAGAATTTTTATCCTGAATAAACTTTTAAAATTCATATAGGAATAGGAAAAAAAAAAAAAGCTTTTCTATTTGTTTTTTCCCAGCTAAGAGAGTAGCCCCAGTTTTTATTATTTCAGCATCATTTAAGGCCAGTCTGTTACACACAAGATTGAAGGCCCTTAATGAAGTGCTGAAAGTATATTTAGTTATTTAAGGGTAAGACTGACTATGTTGTGTGAGATGTAGTACAGACTGTGTCTTCAGCGCAGGATTTGTGAGGTGGACACATGCCAGAAATCCACCAGATGTAATAAATTGTCTTGGGAACTTCCTCTGTCAAATAATTGACAGTAACCTGAGGCTGAGTATTCATGAATTTGTTCAGCTTAAGTGGATGTCTTAAAAAATCGTTTACATCTGGGTATTTGAACAATATTTTATGTAACACTGAAACTTCCCTCTGAGCCTGGAAGGATGACATTGCAAACCAGAGGCTCTTGAGGCTGCCACCTACCGGGACAGAGGGAAAACACACGGAGTCCAACCGGGCAATGCAGGGCATCACTGCTGCAATGCAGGATTTTTGCTATTTAGAGAGAGTTTAGGCGCATTTCCAACCCCCCTCCCCCGCCACTACAATGATATGAGGCTGTGAAGTTTTTATGGATTTGGCCATGTCTGCCCTAAGCTGGCACTTTGTGTTAGCAGTGGTAGGATAACTGAATTGTATTTTGTTCCTAAGTCTTCACTTCATAAAACTCCTAGTTAAAACAAAAAAAATATTTTTTCACTGGGGACTAAAATATTAATTTTATCCATCTACTGATTCATTTTCATGTTTTATTTAAGAGGAATTTAAAATCATAATTTAATGTGTGGAAGGCTGGTATAATAATTTAATTGTTAAATTGAAGAGTTGTAGTTGATTGTGTTAAACATACTTTCTTGTTGTTCAAAATTTTAAATAACTGAATAAAGCTGAGAAAAGCAAGTCTTTTTTTTTCTTTTTCCAACCACATGCCAAATAATCCACCCGAGTTGCTTCTAATCATGTAAATTCATAGCCCATATTTTTTGATCAGCCATTACTTGTATTTGTTCCTAGCTATAAAGATTTTAGACAGGGTAACATGGATAAGAGAGGATATTAAAGAGGAATTTTCTTAGAATTTAGCTCAGATCTCCTGTGAGGAGAGTTCTAAATTCTAAATTCTGATCTCCTCCTTACAGTCAGACTGTAACTGACTGGCTTGTTCTTGAGAGTTTTCTTTTTTCCTTTCCCTTTCCCTTTTCCTTTCTTTTCCTTTTCCTTTTCCTTTTCCTTTTCCTTTTCCTTTTCCTTTTCCTTTTCCTTTTCCTTTTCCTTTTCCTTTTCCCTCTTTTCCATTTGGGACAATTATGCAAAAGCAACAGAATAATGATGGAAGTTAGAGAAGACATTTCATTTTACAACAAATACAATTTTATTAATTAGCATAACAGCCAAAAAGTAAAGTATATGTGGGAAAACTTCCAGGATCCAAGATATTTTCAATAGCGTTAGTAGTCAGTTCAGAACACTGAAATGTGAGTTCCTAAGGGTGTTTTTGTGTATGCAAAATCTTAAATAATTTATTCTTTAATAATTTCATTTCAGTATAAAAGCTGAGGGGTTTTCCCTAAATTTATTCTCATTAAACAGCAAATGGTGAAGAAAATGCTTACACTTAGAATTTTTCTAAGTTATATTTCTTAAAAATCTCAAATACCTATTGACCTTGCAGTTCAACAGGAAATCTGGAGAAATGTTCATGTAAATACATTTGGGTTGGTATCAGAAGCACAGTTGGTCTTTGGGTTCTTTGGAACTCAGGAGCTGGTGATTTTAGGAAATTTTATAAGGGCATAGTCCTGTATGATGCATCCTGATCTCTCACAAGTGTTCTTTTAAAAAACTCCACAGCATTCATCTCATGAAATGCAAGGAATAATGTTGTTGGGTTAAAAAAAAAAAGACATGAGCCATTGTTAACCAGACAACTTAGGAGAGGATAATGAAATATTTTCATTTATGACTTTCATATATTAGATCAACTCCTCAACTGACATAAACAAGGACTTTATTACTGATCTCAGAGGAATTGCACGCCTGGATCCCTTTGCTTACAGAGATACACTGCTGTACAACAGTATCTCACAAGAACATGGCTTGTTTTGGTGGCTGAGCTCTCAGGTGCATTCTCACTGTAACAGAAAATCGTTTCCACAAATAACCAAAACATGGATGCTTAAGATTTTTTTGTTTCAGATGTCATATTCTACTCAGATGTATGTAAAGCAGTATATCTTAATCCAGTTCATTTAAAAATAGGCAATAAGATTTTTGAAATTCAAGGAGTATCATTTTAAGGAAGGCTGCTTTATGTATTAGGTTGTGGGATTTTATAAATTAAATGTATCACAGGTGACTTGGGGGGCCATTGTGTTCACAAGCCCATGACTTCTCTTTCTGAGCTTCACTGGACATTACAAAAAATTAACTTAGGAAAATAAATTGCCTAAAGCCAATCCATATGCTACTCAAATTAAAAAATAAGGTGCCAGAAAATCTGGCTTTGTTGACCCCTGAAAAATTCTGAAACAGATAATGGAGATATATGCACTGAATCTCTTTTATCTACAAGGATATGTAGTTGTATAGGCTGGTTTCACAGTGATGATTGTGATTATTTTGTTTTGTATTGAATTCAGAAAAAGAAACCAACAAAAAATGAGAGTTCCCATGACCTAAATACTATATGCTATAAAAAGGGATGATTATTATACATAGTTCATAGAATATTAACTGTCTATACAATCCAGTGTCATTTTATTATTCATCTTAGAATCAATTAAGGAACTGTTAATAGCAGATTAAAGTTGTCACTTATATGCTTGTCTGTCACCCCACAGACTTAAGCATTGTTGTTTGCATTCAGCTAACAAAAGGAAGGTAAAATAATTTGTAATCACAGTTGCAAATACAAAAAATGTTCATCCCTTTGCAATCTGTGTGCAAAAGAAGAAAAATATCAAACCCATAGTCTGTAGTAATGGACTTTCAAGGACAGAATGTTTCTATAAAGGAAGTTAATTGGGCAGTATTCATTCTTGCTCATCACTGTTTAACAGCATTTCAGAGCCCTGCACAGACAATGGTGAAAGCCATTGATTTTTCATGATACTTCAGGATGCCAAGTGCTAAATAAAAATTATAAAAGGCATAGTACAATCCCAAAGTGCATGCAGAGCTACATTCATTGCTTTGGATTTGCTGAGTCACAGAAAGTGATTCCAGTTGAATTCTCAAGATGATAACTTATGATAATAAAAGGACTCCCTAAATAATTTCAATCCTTGCATTAATTCTGGATTTTTTTTTTTAATTCTATGAGAAGTGCTTCTAGCATGTGCAGCTCTTCCAAAAATATGTATTAAATAAATGGCTCAGACCATAGCTGTTCTGAGTTCTGTCTTTATCACAGACAGAGTGGCTTTCATTTTCTCCTGAGCCCGTGGTATCTGGGGAGTGTGGATACCACGTACAGCCCGTGGTTTAATATGTGTATTTTAGAAAGATAGAGTGAGATTCATCTGGCTTGCTGTGTTTTAGAACTCCATTTCTCAGCTAATTATTCAGCATGAGCTTCTGGGATGCTATTTAACGGATAAATTTATGATAAGGCAGATAAAATGTGCCTGTAAGTCCCACTTTTCTCCTGTGGACTCTGAAGGGAGCCTTAGGTGACTAGTGAGAGATCTCAGTCTGAATGCGTGACACTAGTTGATATAATTAGACATTTACTCTGTGATTCAACTCATGGTAGGCATAGCTGAAGAGTGAAACCCCCAAGATCCTAGTAGTACAGTGTAAAAATAGCTTTGTAGAAAATTTCAAGTAGGTTTAAAGTCATTCTGGGAGAAATGATTACTCAGGGATCATTCCATGGGGCCAAAACTGTTTGCCTTTTTCTTCCTCTTCTCCCCTTTAATTCTCTCCTCACTGGAAGACATCAAAGCAGCATAGACAGCATATATCTGGTTTTAATCACAAGAAATGACACTAACTTAAGTTCTCACTTAGAAAAAGTTCATTTTTTTTCAGTAGGAGAAGTAAAGGACCATTAATTATATCCTTTTTTGTTTCACCAAACTATGCCAGCCTGGTCTTTGGGGCTTCTTTCCTTTTCTCATAAGCCCACATGATCTCCTCTATGTCTATTTGAAATTTTGTTTTATGAACCACCCCTTTCTTTAACAGGTCCATCAGAATTATGCACAGTTCCTCAAATTCTCAGCAGTACAACAGAACTAACAAACTTCAGTTTGTTAGCTGGAAAGGATTATATTTGCTTTGGCTGTACTATGGTGGCAACTCAGGATGGGGGAAACAAAACTGGTTTTGGTCCTCCTTCATTTTAAGGCTGCTAAATTTTCAGTTCAGAGTATCAGTTTTCTTGTATGGGTCTCTGAATATAATCTACCATTTTTCACTTCTATGCTTCCCATTTCACTAATCCAGCCTTTAATACTGGTTCCAGTATTAAACATCCCCATTACACCATGTTCAAACTCCATCCACAGTTCCCAGCTTTTAGTGTGATGCTCATACAACCAAAATTTTATGTAAAACCAGTTTCAAGAATGATATGGAATAATGTATTTTTCCCGTTTTCAATCTGGATGGTGAAACTTCCATTTCTACATAATTTGTTGCCCCCTTCACATTTAGGAAGTAATTTATTAAACTCAACTAATTTAAAGATTCATCTACTAATCTCAGTATCCTTGTGTAAATAACAAGCTTCTCAATGTGGCATAACATCAAATGTTTTGCTAGATTTTATAGAGGAGACATCTTTTTCACCACTTTCATCCAGTCTTCTGTTTGAGCCTGCAACAATTTTCTCATTTGGCATTTGATTCTCATCACTGCGAACAAAATGGTACAGTTAAGCACAGATATAGCCATTTCACTCTCCCCTTTTCTGTGAACTGCTCCTAATGCTAGTTTTATTTTGATAGTTGTCAAGAAGGAAGGAATAAAACATCATATCTGAATGAAAACTTAGTTATTAAACACACTGAACTATTTTACCCATGTTATTTTGAAGGAACTGCTCAGCACAGTGATAATGATTCACAGTATTGTGACTAGGTATAAAAATATCTAAAATAGTTAGGCTTATAGCTAAGTAAAAAAATAGTGTAATTCTATAGACTAATTCCATTTATTTTACAGAAGTGTATGAAAACAAGGCTTTTAGAAAACAGATTCCCTTTCCATTTCAGGGTTATGACTTAGGGAAGATAACTTTATGGTAAGTGGAAATATCTATGTTGTTTACTAATACCACTGTTGGAGTAAAGATTGAATTTCTAGGGAATTTATCACAGAAATATAGGGGGCAGACCAATAATATTCTTAGCGATGAGTAGGCTTTGGAATAAACAAATCATAACCTCTTTAGAATGATAATGAATAGATTCTGCTTAGGCTTTCATATTCATTCAGAATTGCAATTTTTTTTATTATCTCTCAGCCAGCTTGCACCCAAGAAGTTTAGCACTTCCATCCCTCTTCAGTTTCCCAAACTATCTGCCTGCCATCCCGTGCACTGATACAAAACACTTGCAGGCAGTGCAAGACTGATTGTAAGGAGAAATGCTCTTAATCTATGGCACAGTCTCTCACTGATGGAAAAAAAATCCAGCAGGGATTCTATTGGAGGAAGGCATTTCAAGTTTTAGGATCCAGTCCTCTTAAAGCTACCGTTTACCCATAAAATCAATGGAGAAAAGCAGATGTCATTGAAAGACTCCTGAGAGAGATTTGTTCAGTATTCTAACTTGGAGTATAGACACAAATGAAGTTATCCTGGGAGAAAAGGAATATGCTTCATGAATTGTTAAGACTGATTTCTTACCCTGAAAATGCTTGAACACTCATGCTTTAGATTTATTCTAAAATTAAACTGTATCCTTGCAATTATTTTATAGCTTTTGAGATAGGTCTGGTCTTCATCCCCTGAAGTCAGTGGCACTTCTCTACAATTTTATTTATTTTCAGAGTATAAGAAAAACATCCTTTGTCATATAAACTGATGCTGGAAAAAATATTTGAGAAAATGAAACATCTACAAAACGTTTGGATAAAACCTCTTATCCTTGTTAAACAACAAATTGTTGACTTTTTTGTTTATTTGGTTTTTTTGGGTTTTTTTTGTGTTTTGTTTTGTTTTGTTTCGTTTTTCCTCTACATATTTCTTTATGGGAGAAAACCCCACAAATATTTCTAGTGCACTACTTGGCACAAAATCTAAATTCATCACACGAAACTAGAATATAATGTTAAATGACAGTTTCGGAGCTATCCCCTTACACACTTCACTGGATGTCTGCTCTGGAGTAATTGAGGCAAGGAAGGAGCTAAATGGGTCTAAAGTAGGTCAGGGGTTTCAGTTTTTCCGACGGGCACGAGATGGCAGCATTGATCAAGGCAGGGCTGCACTCGCTAAGGGCGAGACAGCCCCCGAGAATCAACCGTGTGAAACGCTCGGTTTTATTTTCCCGTTTCCAACAAGAATTCACATTAAATATTTATTGCAAACGCATGCAAGTTCCAGGGCTTATGACTTCATGAGATCTGTTTGTGTGAGTGGTACGGGAAAGGGCAAATAGTGCTTTTGAAGTGGAGATTAATTAAAAGCCCGTGAGAATAGAGAGAGAGAAGTGGGGAAAGTGTTGATATAGAACTGATACAGGTGGAAGGGATAAAGGATGCACACGTTTCAAAATGAGGAGTAAAGGTTAGAGAGGTCACAGGGAATGACAGAAAAAGCAGTGGGGATTAGTGGAAAAGCATGGGGGATCATAAGATTTTGAGTAAAGGATCTGAACATCAAACCAACAGATTTCACTTCTTATGTATCAGAATTACTGATCATTTAACTGACTCACCTTCAGTGCCCTAATACTATTTTAAAAGACATTTTGAATTCAAGCTTTGGATTTTCTCTGCAAGTGACAAGGATGAAATCATAAGCTATGCAGTCGTTGCCCAGTGCCTGGGTTTTCAAAATGAGTCATTACAGTTTATTTGCTTGACTCATGAGATGGTGATGGCAAAACGACTCACCCACCTGAGTCACTCCCAAGTCTTAGCAACACTTGCTTCAGGACAGCTTTTTACCTTGAAATCCATCTGCCTGCATACCTGTCACAGAACTGCTGGTCAGACTAATTCCCAACTGGATGCTAAAGCTGCCTGCCAAGCCATCACCTCTCTGCAGCTGGTGCCTGATAAACTGGTCAAAATTCTGTGAACTCCTGTCTGCAAACTAGGGTGACCTCTGTCTTTGTGGCCATAACGCCCTTGTTCAGTGGAGAGCAAAGAAGAAATGCCCTATTCAACCTAACAAGTCTCTGCAGCTTGTTTTTTCTGCTCAGTAGAAAAAGCAAGTGATGATGATGAATCAAAATTTTATGACAGTGATGAAATTACCATGAAGTTTGTGCACAACATAGTCACAAAGCCATAGACCAAAAAGAGATTTTGGTTACTTCTGGTCAAAGTGGGAGTTAGTTTTAGGTGGTTTTAGTGTGTTGATCCTGGGTGGATGCCAGGCACCCACCAATGCTGCTCTCTCACTCTCCTCTGCAGCTGGACAGGGGAAAGAAAATGTAATGACATCTCCATGAGTTGACATAAGGGCAGACAGAGATCACTCACTGATTACTATCATGGACAAAACAGGCTCAAATTAGAGACATGACTTGAATTTCTTACTAATAAAATCAGAGCAGGAAGATAATGAGAAGTAAAATGAGCCCTAAAAATCACCTTCCCCCCCTCCCTTCTTCCCAGGCCTACCTCCTCCCCCAGCAGTGCAGAGAGGAAGGGAATGGGAGTTATGGTCAGATCATCACACTTGTTTTTCCCATTGCTCAGAGTTCTTCCCCTGGTCCAGTATGAGGTCTCTCCCACAGGAGATGGTTCTCCATTAACTTCTTCAGCATGAATTCATCCCACAAGCAAGAGCTCTCTGCAAACTGCTCCAATGTGGGTCACTCTTCCATTCGGTGCAGCCCTTCAAGTACAGGCTGCTCCAATCATGGATTCCCCATGGTCCTACCAGGAACCTGATCCAGTGGGGCGTCCTCTGTCCATGGGCCTGCAAGCCCCTGCCAGGACCCTGCTCCACCACAGGTTTCTCCCAGGTTCATAGCCTCCTCTCAGGCACTTGCTTCAGTGTGGATCTCATCCATGGGCTACAGGGGAATCTCTGCATCCCTGTGGATTTCCATGGGCTGCAGAGTCCCAGCTGCCTCACCATGGGCTGCACCAGGGGCTGCAGGGGAATCTCAGCTCTGGCACCTGCAGCACCTCCTGCCCCTCATCTGCACTGACCTTGGTGTCTGCAGAGTTCTTCCTCTTGCACATTCTCACTCCATTCTTCTTTGGCCACCATTACATCCACACAATAACTCTTTTTCTCTTCTCAGCTATGTTATCACAATTTCTGATTGGCCCAGCCGTGGCCAGCATCACATCCATCTTTGGAGCTGTCAGGGATTGGCTATGCTGGACACTGAGGAAGCTTCCGGCAGCTTTTTACATAAGCCATCCCTGTAGCCCTGCTGATACCAAAGCTTGGCCATACAAACCTCATACAATGGGATTGGAAATGGCATGGTCCTGGGCTGTGGCTGCTCTTCCTGTTCCCCAGGAGCTGTGCTGGCAGCCTGCACTGGCCAGCTCTGATGCTCCTTGGGTCTGTGGCCTTGAATCCAGCTGCTGAGGAAGTGTGGGAGAAATAAGGGAGAGGTGGGGATGCTCCTGCTTCCTACCCTTAGCAACCACTCAGGCCTGAGCTATCATGTGTCTGACTGAGCTATCATGGCCTCATTCCTGCTGATCCTGACCTGGCTTGGTCTCAACCTGTCTTCATCCCCATTCTATCTCCAGCCCCAGGGATGTGCCCAGTGCCAGGGGCTGGGGCTGCCCCAGTGCCCTAAATTGTGCTGCTCCTGGCAGGGGGCTGCGATGATCCTGGGCTGGCTGACCCACTGCCTGGTGGGGAGCCCTCAGCCTGAGGAAAACCTGGATAAGCAACAGTAGTGGGGAAAGCAATTTTGAAATCATGCTTGGACACAAAACTGAGCTGTCCATGCTGTGTGCCACTAAACACTCAATTCACACTCTGAAGTGCATTAGCAGCAACACTGCACATGAACCGTGGGGAGGAATTCATTGTCACACTCTGGCCAGAGCAGGAGAGGCCTCACACAGAGTACTCGTTCCACTTTCAGCACCAGGTGTTAAGGAAGACATAAATGGTTTAGACAGAATTCACAGGACAAAAATAAAGCATACCAAAAGGTTTGGAAAGCATGAAGCAGGCAGGGGGAAAGCCTGCTCTGCACTGTTTGATCTTGAAGATAGTTAAGATGGAATTTTTAGGAAATGATCAGTTATACAGAGAAAAAGTTATGACAGTAGTTTAATTTGAAGAATAAAACAGCTTCATTTTTAGTATGAGAAATTTTATTCTAAGTTTGAGAATGGTACAACACTGTGAGACTGTGGTATGTGCTTCACTGAATTTTTGCACAGTAACTATAGAGAATGATCTGCCTCCATAATTTCTGATCTCTTGAAATATCTTCCAGACCCTCATTTCTATGGCATGGCAGATATGAACCACTTCTGAGGTATTTTATTTTGTATTAATATTTATTTAATTTTTTTGCTTATTTCTCTAACATTAGTGGCAGTTCCCCATTTTAAGGAGAGCAGAGTACTCAAGGTCCTTTAGTGGAAATGTTAAGATGGAATTTTGCACTAGAATGTATGCACAGCTCAAGCCCTCAAGAGCAAGGTCATCCTTAATTACACTTCATTAAGTGCTGTTAAAGTTCCTTGAGATATTGCAACACAGGTATCAGTAGCATCAAGTACACATCATTACAAGATATTTCCTGCATTACCTGAACTGCACAGGTTATAGCTTGGAATTCTAATAATTAGAATCTCAGTGTTATCTTGCAGCGTCTGAAAAAGTATCTATTTGGTGAGCAGGCTAAAGACAGGTAGCTTCTTTTGTGGCTGAAGGTTGTGTTTATAGCTAAATAAAAAATGGCGTGTAGCTTTATTACAGCAATCATCTTTGGTTTGTTTTTTGTTTGTTTGTTTGTTTTGGGTTTTTGTTTGTTTGGTTGGTTGGTTGGGGTTTTTTTGTGACTACAGTTGATTTTTTCTTTTCCCCTGCAGAAAAAAAATACTGTATGGGTTGAGAGCGTGCTGTCATCCCTACAGATTTTTACAGAATATTGTGACAGAAATACTGGATTTTACAAAATGGTTTAAAGCTCCATAGAAAGCTTCTTGTTCTATTTATTCTAAGCCATCTTAGTGCAAGAGAGACATAGTCCTTGTGTAGAATTCTTGCTGTATATAAAGGTTATTTTTCAACATTAAATTCCATGAATTTCACTGAAAATATTGCTGTATAGCCAAAATCAACTTGAAGTAAAATCATGAAGTAAGAACACACCAATATGTACTTTATTATTAAAGGAAGATAGAATAAGAAGCCAGAGATCAAAAGGACTAGAGAAATAAGACTTCTTCAGTTCTTGTGGTTCAGCTTTTACATTTAGCTAAGAATGGCACAAAACTGTAATTCAGAGGTTTCTCCCTGTTTTTCTGCTTTGTCAGTACCACCTTTATTTTTCATTCTGACATTTTTTTTCTTGATTTCTAGGTTAAAAATATTTTAATATATGGTATCAAAAGATATGTTTATTTTTATTATTTCCGTACTGAGACTGTTGCAGTTTGCTTTTAAAACAAATATCTGTGTGATTGTTACATGTTGCAATCAACTCTAAATGTTATACATTAAAATAAGAACAGTGTCAAACCCAATAAAAATAACATAAAAATGTCATCTCTCTAAATTATGACAATGTAGGATTCTACCAATAAATATTTTGTTAATGTTCCTAATCCTGCTTAGATATTTACTCCGCCTCAACATGGGAATGCTGCTAAATTGTTCTAGCTGCTAATCTCAAATAAACCATTAGATGGCAATGTTCACATGGCAGTACCTTTGCAGCACTGCTGGAAACTTTAAGGCATTGTGTATTTCTATACATTCATTTATTTTTATTCTAAGCATTAGTGTTTTATCACTTTTCTACTTTTTTTTTCTTTCTTTCTTTTTTCTTTTTAATACAAGGCTAAAAGAAACCAGACATGAAAAAAACCCCTGAGTTTCTCTTCCTGTAATGTCATACACTGCAGGACTGCTTCAGAGCTGCAGCTTAGTCTTTATTATTATAGTTTCCCCAATAAAACTTCATTTAAGTAATCAGGGCAAGGCCAGGCAGAGCATCAAGTAGTCAGATTTATGCACAACTTAGCAGTGTAATGAGGCATGAGGAAAAAGACCATCACCACTTCATCTGTTTTTTTATAATGCAAACGAAATAGCCATTTAAAGAAATTCAAAGCTGGAGTTTTAATGTTTAAATCTCAATGTGTTGAGCCTTAATATCCTTTGATTTTAAAAATATTTTTAAAATACAATAAAAAATCTGGTAAACTAATTCCTGTGTATCTCTGAAGTTCTTTGATTGCACTTAATTTTCTTCTAAAATGCTAATATTATTATTAATCTGTCAGGTCATTATTTTAAATTTTAATCTCAAAAAGTTCTGTATTAGACTTGTATGTTGCTTCTTTCTGCCTTACAATGCCATAAAGTCCAAAGACATTACAGTAGTGATAGCAGGATTCATGCTGTCCTCTCTACCTGGTCAATACAGTGGAACTTCTGGAGAGCTCAGTGATCATGTTAAGCTACTTGGCTCTGTTTTGTCTAAGGCTCAGCCTGTGAGGTTCAAAGAAGGGACCACATCATCCACTGATGCAGAACAAACTAGTATTTTGGCAGTAAGCATAAGAGTATTCTTTGTGGTAATCAGAAGGGAATTGTATGAAAAGATCATATTTTGGAAACGTTCAGAAGGCAAATCCCCGAGAGCTTGGGAAAAGGTAGTACATTTCAAAATGGAAGTTGCTAGGAGAGCTGTCCATTATTTATGCCAAAGATTCCAGTAAAGCTTTCTCTGTTAAATACATTAATAGGTGTACAGGATAAAGCAGAAATGAATACTTTCAGAATAGAATGAAGCCAATGCTGTTTTAAGAAGGATGGTCACTTCAGCATGCATGTCTAAGTGTGGTGTCCCTATTGTGCATGTCTGTGCTAATAAACTTAGAATTCTTAAAAAATTAGTAGAGTGAAAATAGACTGTGATGAAGGGACTGGAGCACCTCACAAATGAAGAAAGGCAGAGAGAGTTGGGCCTGTATACCCTGAAGAAGAGAAAGCACAGGGGAATCTCATCAAAGTCTGTCTAAACACCTTCAGACAGGGTGTGTAGAGAACAGACAGAGCCAGGGTCTGCTCAGTGGTACCCACTGACAGGATCAGAGGCAATGGGCACAAACTGAAACACAGAAGGTTCCCTCTGAACATTAGGAAGTGGTTTTTTGGTTTTGTTTTGGTTTTTTCTGGTTTGGTTTTTTTTTTTTTTTTTAGTTTTGTTTTTTTGCTTTGAGGGTAACTGAGCAAGACCACAAGTTCCACAGTGAGGTTGCCAAGCCTCTGTCCTTGGAGACATGAAAAAATCATCTGGACATGGTCCTGGGTAGCAGGCCCTATATGGCCCTGCTTGGGCAGGGGGTTTGACAAGCTGACCACCAGATGTCCCTTCCAACCTCATTCTGTGATTCTTTGAAGACTTCTAAGTTCAGTTTAAGTGTCGCATTTTAAATGGCTATTTTAGAATCAGTCAAATTTACAAATTAGTTTTACTTTTAAAATAATCACTTTTATGTCTATATTCTAAAAATTATATTTCAATGCACACATTTTAATTCAATTTGTTTATTCTAGGAAGAGGAAGACAGCCTATTTCATTGTTTGCATCATATGCCTCTATTCAACCTCTGACTATGAAAAAGGTAGAATAATGCATGGTGAAAGAAAGAACTTAGTATCAAGGTCCTTCCTTTCTGTTACTGACTCTCCTATTTTATAGTTTTAAATTCTTCCTTTCTTTTAGGCTGGCTAAGGGTTCTCCTGCACATGTTATCTGTCTTTGCTATTAAAAAGACCCTGCTCTTTGGACTTTGCTTTTTCCTAAATTTTCTTTTCCTTAAGAAAAGCACTATCTTGGTTAGGGGAATGCCATAGGCGTTTTGCTAGTGAAAATTAAGTACTTCACATTTTTTTCCCCCTCAGGATATTTCACTGGTCAGAATAAAAATCTTCTGCACTAAATACAATAAAAGGAACCTTCTAAAGCAAGAAATAAAAAAAAAGAACTAGCTTCAACCTTTGATTTTCTAAATTAACTAAATAATTTCATCAGGAAAATTATTTAGTAGTTAAAATCTAATAAATGGTGGTGCTGGAGACATACCATGTGGGCTTGAGTCTGGGTAGGATCCTTAAGGTACTCTTCCCTAAGGACTGTTCAAATTATTCAGAAAGAGGAAAGCCTATCTGTTCAGAAATTTAAAGAAATTCAGGGTTTATCCATGCTATCAAGCCACTTTAAAGAGAGAAAACATGTTTTTGAAGCAGCTCTTCAGCTGTTATGAATACTTATTTTTTTTACCGTGTAGCTGTGACAGTTTGCATTGATGGAGCCTTTGCACCATCTTTCAAATGCTGTCTATAAAGATTTCCCATTGTCATCATTATCACTTTGACATGGAGACATCAAATGTGGACAGAAATGATCACCACATACGAAATGGGTAAGGTCTGGTAGTCTGCCTTAGACAGATATGAAACATTCAGGTTTTCCAGAAAACGAATGCCACAAAATAGATTTTTTTTCACTTGTTTGTTGGTTTGGGTTTTGTTGTTTGTTTTGTTATAGTACACCTCTGTCTTAAAGCTATGCCACAAAAGGTCTTTGTGACCCTCTTTGTGTATGTTTATACGGTGTTGACCAACAGTGGCTTTTTTGTTTGAAATGCCTGTGAGACTATGCCACTAGAAAGTAGCTTTGAAAGAGACAGCCTAAAACCCTCTAAATTCTTAACAGATGCTTTTCCTTGCTGCATCTTGCACTAGCACTGGAACCAGGATTTCAAAAAAATGTCTCAGACAGGAAGTAAGATGGATGTGGATTGTGCTCTGGACCTTGTTTTCACTTCACCCTGGTACAGAACGAGATGGTGGAATCAAGAGGGGCTGGAACTAAAACATGGTCAAAATCACTGTTTTCCACACAGAGCCACACAATCTCACGCTGGCAACTAAACCCCATGCACCTCTTTGCTGACTCCCCCTGGCCCAATGGGGTGGAGGGCAGAACAGAAAGGGTAAAAATGAGAAAACTCACGATTTGAAATGAAGGCGTTTCACTAGGTAAAGCAGAAGCTGTGCGCCCAGGCAAAGCAAAGCTCCTTCCCCTCAGTTTATTGGCTGAGCCGTGCGCTGTGCTCCCTTTGCTCAATGGTGGGCAGCTGTCACAGCTGTGTCCCCTCACAAATCCTTGTGCCCTCCAGCCTGCTGGAGTGGGCTGAGAGGCAGAAAAGGCCAGGAAACTGTGCAAGCATTGCTTAGAAATAACAAAAACCTCCTTGAGTTATCAACACTGTGTTCAGCATGAAACCAAAACACAGGCCCATACCAGCTACTGTGAAGAAAATTAACTCTATCCCAGCCAAACCCAACACACTTCTTTACTCTAACAAGCAAAACTCACGTGAGGTTTTTAACATAGTTTCCACAGCTGCTTTTTCAGGAAACCATGGGAAAAAACCCCTAAACCCTTGGCTGTCCTTCACTATAATTTTAGCAAATATATTAAGAAAAAAAAAAGTATACATAACATATATATTATATATTTCCTTGTTTTGTAAATCAGACTTTTATTTAAAAATTGATTATTTTAGTGAATCCATGATAGCTCTAAATGAAGGACCTATTCAACATGACTTTCCATTTTTATATAGAGTTCTTTTAATATGAGGGCACAACATCATATTCTTTATGTTTTCTCGAATGAGGGAAGCAGATACTGTATCTTAAGAGCATCACAGCTGGTCTTCCAAAGCTGTTAGTATGCTCATGGCAAAAAGGACAAGGAGAGAAAGGATTGCTGAGAAAATTTGGTTTGGGTGAAATCTGTTTCTCTATTTTTAATTATTTTTGAACATTTCAATTAGTTTTTAAAATATTTTTTTGCAATTTGTGTGATTTGATTCCCAAAGAGCAAATGGACATTTAAAAATATTTTGAGGAAAGGGAAAATTAAATCTTGAATTAAAAATATTTCTTCAGAAATAAATAACTTCTCTGTGGTTGGAGGGACCGGAACATTTTATTTCAGAAAGAAAGAGGTAAAATCTAACTTGAGAAACGATTTTTCTCAACTTATCTACAAAGCAGACATCAAGACCTGATCTAGTTCATGCTAGGTCACCTTGGTGATCAATGGAGAGAAAAATGTCACCTCTAAAAGTCAGCATGTCTCTCACATATCTGTCTAAAATCACATGTATCACCTCCTGAAAATGCTTACTTCTCTCATTTGGTAAAAGGGGCACATGTAATGAACGGACACACAGAAGTTTTACTTTCAAATTCAAATGTACAAATAGGTTGCTTATACTTTGCTAATTGGGTTTTTCTGTTCTAAGATCAAGTTCTCTTTCAAGATGCCTTTACTTCAGGTCAGAAGCAATGTCATTTTTAAGGGTTTGGCAGCTGTAAAAATGCAGCAAACACATTTTTATGGTGCAATTGTTAATTTCTCTCTATATTGCTGTTGCTCACTTATGACTCAGATTAAAGCCTCTCACTCTTGAGGTTCCTACAGTGTGAACCTCTCAAATTGATTTGGGAACAGGATTTGCAATCGTGACAGCCTTTGAAAATTTTCCATTTGTGGAACCAAAGACAAAAAGGCTGTGACATTGCTGACTTCCTTGGGTGCCCCATCCCCTGCTTGTTCCTGCATGCCAGAGAAGTTCCAGCGCCAAAAGAGTCCCAGATACGCTACTTATCCCCTGGCACTGCCTCCACACCAGCTATACATTTCCATTTGTATTTCTGCCTTGTTTTCCGTATATAATTCTTCTCAGTTAGAGATGTGAATTATTCTCTTAATATTTTCTAAGGGAGAATTCTAAAAGAAAAACGTATTATTAATGACTTTAGATAGAATATATTTACATTTTTTAATTCTTATTTTTATTAATGCTGCCTCTTCTGAATTACATTAATGTTAGTATCAATCTCTTTGCTTAACATTTTACTGGTTCCTAATTTCCAGGCACAAAGCAAACCATCTCCTTTTTCAGTTAAAACAGTTTCAAATCTACTTTAAGATAACCTTCCCTTCCCTCTGTACATTTTTTCCCCTGTGACAAATACAGACTTTTTTTGAAATTCACTGTAAGTAGTAAAACTCTTCAAGTTTTTCAGCAAATCAACAGTAATTCTGAAACAGGGTTTGTAAATGACTGACATTAGATAATTAATGCTAGTAGGGTTTACAATTTTTCATTTTGTTAGTTTTCTGTAGGGCTACCCTTGCTGAAATACAAGGTTAAAGGTAGTGTAGGGCTTGTCACATCAGGAGCGTTTACTGTGGGTTGTTACAAAGATAACAGAAAACTCCAGCTAATGGTAATTAATCTAAATTAAGAAACTAAAATGAGTTCAAACACCACCACATTAATATATTTATGGGTCATTAAGATTTCCTAACATGTCAGTGTGTATTCTGTTTTATAAAACATATGCACTCTCTGAAAGTAATGAATTTACACACTATCCAGACAATTTTGATTAAATTTTGATAATTCTACCTCTTCCTTAAGTACTGTCCTAATGTATCCTCAAGGATAATAAAATGAAACTACATTTTGATACAGAAAAGAGATCAAGATCCCTATTTTCACTCCACTAAGAAAACCTAAACCCAAACCTGTTGGTCCTGAAAAGCAAAAAATTCTTGGAAACCAGGCTAGTTTTCCCTGGGAAGGTGGGCAGGACCAGCCCCCGAGCAGGAGAACAAAAGACGCAATAATCAAACCCAGCAAAGTCCATTTTGCCGCCCGCCCCGCAGGAGAGGCCCGGCTCCCTGCGGCTGCCTTTGCGCTTTCAAAACTGACCCTGCAGCAGGGGTTTGACCTCTCCAGAGCTTCTCTGATCACCAGACACCCCAAATGCAGCCTTGTGTTCGCTGAAATAGCCCAAGTGGGGATGCTCAGCACCAGGAAATGAGCACACCCACAATGTCACTGAGCTAAATGAGGCTCCTCCGGCTTCAGTTAACCCTCGGAGGGACTGCAGAGCTCGCGTGGGAAGCAGCCCACACACTCAGGCACAGCCTTGCCTTTTATTACTGGCGACAGCAGACTTACAGCAGTGCTTGTTGTAGTGTGTTCTGTTAGCTTGTTTAATTGCTCCCCCATTTTCTGTATTGCTCCCCCATTTTCAGTAATGGTTCTGGCCTCCCAGTTTTTCCCCCCTTAGTTTTGTCAGTTATTATGTTCCCATGGCAACTCCCGCCATGGTATTGTCTGTCATTTGGTTACCTTGGTTACTCCCACCACAGTTTATGTCAATCCTCTCTGTTATATGATTTCCCCTCCGCTGTGTTTCCTTATATGTGAATTTGTTCTCCTCCCTGGGCCCAGTCAATCACTCCCCACCCCTCCTAGTTTGCCAGAATCTTCTGTGCTTAGGGAGACTTGATTGGCTGTGGCTCCGGGGCCCCTCCTTTACATTGTTTCTATTGGGTTTTCTCTCATGCCCGTTATCCGAAGTTCACTCCCCTACCTTCCCCTATTGGTCCTTTGTAAACCCCTCCCTGAGATCCCTCCTCCCCTTTGTAACCCTGTTGCACCCTTTGTTCGAGGTCACTCACTGGCAGACACGTTAGATTCAACACCTGGGTGTCTGTCACTCCCTGGTTGCTACAGTAAATCTGACAAGTCCCCAGTGAGTGTCCAGACTCTTTACTCTCGTCGGCCAGCAGCGATTCCGTCCGCTGTGAGCACAGCTCGAAGCCTTCTGACGCCAAGGGGTGCTCACACACTTGCAGCTGGGTGTTGGCCGCCCTCCTGCCAGCCGGACACCTGACTTTAAGGCCACACCTCGCTGCAAGTGCTGACCATGGATGCTGTGCTTGGCGCTCTCCACCCAGGCACACAAAAGATAGCCTGCAGTCTGAAATTTCCTGTTGTAAACGATTGGGAAAATCCAAAGGAAATGATGAGCAAAAGATTTTCCTTGCAAGAGTATAGGAATATTAGAATGAACATCCAAGGAGGTGATATAATGAAGGCAGATTATTAAGACTGGAACTAAGTAGATGAAAATGAGTCATCTACCACTAAGGAAAGATCAAAGCTGTGTCCAGTCATTACTTGTGGACTGAAAATCCATGAAACCGATTTCTGGTTATTCAAAATGTTTAAAGTCCATTGAAATATTCAGATAAATGGAATTAAGGGTAGACTATCACAAGAATAACGAGCAAGCAAAAGCTTGCTGCAAGGAGCCAACCTAGATTTAAATAATTGGCCATGTATGGACTGACTTTGCCGCTGCTTCTCTCTGGAAAAGCAAATACATTCCCAGACTATATACACTCTAGTTTTGAAGAATTTCTCCGAAATGATGCTATTTTATGTGTGTTGAAAGTGTACAGTCCATTTTGCTAATCTGCATAATCTACTCCTCTGTAGATTCTCTTCTGCATTAAGGTCACTGAAAAAACTCCTGTCAATCTAAATGAAATCTGCGTGTAATTTATAACCTTCTTAAAAATAATGGGATTTATCTATTCCTGTGAATCTGAGAGGTTTCCAGCTTGTCTAAGTAAAATCTTAGAGTGAAGTAAAAAATCCAGGGGAAGTAAAATGTTATTAACATGTTTTATTACCGTGTTGTATGCCACTGTCCTAATTACATACACAAAATTAGGAGAGATAACTAATATAAAGTAATCTGAGATGTGATGCTAGTTTGTCCTGAGAGAGGACACATTATTTAGTGACTATTTTCTTGTTCTATTCAGGGAAGATCTCAAGGAATCTGAAAAAGATCATATCAGGAAATAACTCATATTGCTATCATCTTGTTGTGGATGATTTTAAAAGTACTCGCTATGAAAATGTGTCCTACTGAAATGGTCAGTGAAAATAAAGTTTTCAGCTGCCTTAAACCCAATGCAACCATGCACTTTAGGACTTTCAAGCAACCAAAGAATTCAAATTTGCCTTTTAACATCAGCTGGATCTCTTTTAAGTCCAGCAGGAAATAGAAAAAGTTACCCAAGGCTAAAATTGGTGAAAGAGGAAAGTTCAGCAGGACAGGTGGAGGTGATGATCTCTGGTGACATTCATGTGTGTTTCCTAAGGTATCCTTCCCTGGATGTTTTCTTCTGTCCCCTGCAATGTATTATATTCCGTGCCTCATTTTTTGACAGCAGTTTCCTGGATCACAGGTGACCTTTCAGCAGTGGGCTATTTCTTTGTTGGGAGAAAATGATTGGCATGCTGCAGCATAATTTAGCTCAACTGGTGTAATTCTGCTAAGTGCATAGCTCCTCTTACTAGGTTTTCAACAGAAGTATTAAGGTGAGACAAGTGGATTAAAGATTATTGATTCAATCTTTGGAGTGGAAAGTTCTCTGAAGTGGTGACTGCATCTTGTTTTAAATTTGAACTGTTCCTGACACAACAGACTTGTTCTTTCATAACTCCTTAGAGAGATTTTAGACAGTTCAACATTACGAATTAATATTAGGTTATCAGAAGCATAATTATTGGAAAATTAAAAAGATTATAAAAATATTGACTTTGCTTTATTTCTCTGTTTTTTGGTTTTTTTTTCTTGATGGTTTAACTGATACTGTACAAATCCTTGTTCAAGTGTGAGCATCCTTGGACACTTGAGAGCTGCAAATTCCTAGTATAAATTAGGTCAGAGTTTACCTTGCTAGCCAGGATAAAAACCTTTTTTTTTTTTTTTCTCCAAAGGTATTGAAAATTATTCTTCATATGAAAAGTTTATGTCATTCAGCTGGTGCTTCTGGGCATCAAAAAGTCTTATCATCAAGCCCTAAACCTTCTGTGCTACTGTTTATTCACTCTTCCTTTGGCAATAGACTTGTCAAACTTGGCTTAATACCATAATGGAGAGGTTACATATCTATAACTCTCTAGATTTCCATGTCCACCCATTAGGAAATAATTGACCAGATTTTCCTTTGAAGTTGTGAAAGCCAGTAGGAGGTATCATAATGATTACCTAAACAGAGGTGCTTCAGAGCTCTGCATTGTTAGCTTCCTGTCTGTGGGGTTGTCTCTACAGCATCAAGGCAGAACTTATTGCAGTATTTTTAAATAATTAGTGTCCCTGATATTGAAGCATATCAGTAGAATATTATTAAAAAAATACAATTATAATTCTGTAGAAAACCCTGCCTGAAAGCCTCACTACGATAATTTTCTGTCCAGATTAAGAATTAATGTATTTTTTTTTTCTTTAAAGTTTGCACATATAAATCTAACCTCTATCCAAAGGTAAAAAGGTATTGAAAGTTATCTCAGAATAAATATATAATAAAGAATTTCACTTTTAACTCTCAAATAGACATTAAAAATGCCAGTTTTCCTTCAACTTCTGGAAATAAATGAGAAATGTTTTTTCAGAGGATTAATATTTAAAATAGAATATTATCTATAGTTAAAGATAGGTTCAAAAAACCAAATGAATGGTCACTAAAAGAAGCCAGAATTAATCTTGTAAGAAATCCTACACAGACAAATCCCAAAGAGTTTGCTTCTAGAAGGCTTGCTGCTGAATCACTGCTTTGTTGAACACAGAAGCTAATAACAGTAAGAGATACCTAAAAAAAGAGCTGCATAGAAAGCTTTTCTGTATATGAGAGACGTTTTCTTCAAGCGTACTAAAGAATAAGTTCTTAAAGTTCTAAGATTTTTTAGAAATAGACAAATAAGATATTTTTTCAGTTCATGTAATGACCTACAGGAAAGCTAAGTGTATGAATACTCCCTAGTCCCCCTGAATCCTGCCTCTAAGTTTCAAATATTTTCCTGTACATTTTGTAGATGAGTTGAATCTGGGGCATATCTCTGCAAACCAAATCATTTTGCTCCTCTGTTAGGGTTAAATAGAATGCCAGATATCATTGCCCTCCTCCATCTTCTCACATAATGCCATATCTGCCTACTAATGATAATTATCATCTTTAAGATACCTCTTTCCTGAATCCTGTGAGCTGATTAAAAGTGATTCAGATTAGTTAATTCTAAATGGATGAACCATTTATTCACCCAAACATGTACAGCCAGTGAGATGGGCCTATACTCACAAAGTACACATCTCAGAGATGTTTACCCTAATACTAAAACACAAATAAGGAACTTTTACCCTTTTCATCCCTTAAGGTTTCTTTGGCCTCCAGGTTTTTCTGTCTGATATGATTTATTTCTGTCTTATTTCTTTTTGTACAACTCCTTTCAGTCAAATCACGTTTTTTAAAGTAGATAAACGGAGTCAATTTTTAAGTAACACAGCTCATTTTCTGTGATGTTGTCAAATATATAAAAGTGATCAAAGAGATAAACTTTGGCATCTTGTTACTTTTAACATTATTTTTATAAAAATATGTTTAGATACCATGTATTTTGAAAGAGTATCTTTATGATGTTTGAAATATACAGTGATACACTGAAAACATAAAGATTGGGACTATGTAGAAAGAACAAAAGAAGTCTAAATCAAAGAATATCACAGCAATATTATGAGTACCAGTGTGGAGGCAAAAAGACCTGTGGATCCTTGTAGCATTATGAGACTGTCTGTGAATTGATTTGGGGTTTTTTGGATGTGTTTTTTAATTTTCCATAGAAGACAGTATATCATCTCTTCTACAATTATCCTAGAGGATTCCTGCAAGAAAATCTTGGCCTGTCATTGCTTTTTCTGTTTTAGGTTATGAAGGGATGACTCAGGCGTATCTCATTCCATAAAGAATCTACCTTCTCCTGCATTTCAGATTTTAAACATATGGGAGAAGCAGAGAACCTTAATAGTCAAACGATTGTCTTCAAGGATGCATCCCAGCAAATAATTTCCTTTGTCCTTTGACCAGATCTTCCTATGTGCTCCTGCTGGTAAATATGATGCTTGACTCCATCTTCTAATTTTTTGCTGGAGTTTGATTTTTTCCATAAGGGCTCCTCTGTAACTAAGGAGAATTTAGTCATTACTGAGGGAGAATAGATATCACACTTTCTCTTTTGCTGTGAGCATCTTTTAGGGCCATTTTGGGTGATAAGCTTATTGAATGAGTGGTGCAGATAGTGAAAAAATCAATAAGTTTACAGTCCAAGGAAAAAAAAATAGAACAAAGGACTGAGAATAGAGGAAAATAGAACTTATACTTTGTTTTCCTTATTACATCATGGGGCAGATTTTGATTTACAACAGCCAAGTTCAAAAGCCTTTCTATTTGAAACGAGACTTGCAGCTTTGTCACTCAAATTAGAACATCTGCTGCCTTCATTTTACTGGTGCTTTATTTCTTAGTGCAAGGTTTGTATTCTGAATCTTTCTGGCAAAGGGGGAAAGGATTATGGACGAGTGGATGGATCCTTTATATTAAACTGGTTGTGCAGCTGGTGATGGTAATTGTAAAAGTCAGGGATTTCCACGTCCTTATCTGATCCCATGAGATTTAAAATATTGTTTTCTCTCCATCCTGTTGAGCAGGAGTGAGAGGGGCTTGGTCAGAATGTGTGAGACCGTGTCAGTTAACTCACCACACTGAGCACTAGTGAAATTCATCACAGTCCATTTAAGCATAAGAAAAAGTTTTCACTGTTTTCACAAAGTTTCACGTGAAACAATGAGCAGATTGTTCATAGAGTCTGTGGAGACTCCATGCTTGGAGGTATTAAAAACTCAACTGGACATAATCCTGGACAGCCTGCTCTAGCTACCTGCTTTGAGCAGGAGGATTTAATTAGATGACCTCCAGAGGTCCTGTCCAGCCTCAACCATAGAGTGATTCTGAGGTAGAAGTGAAGATTAGTCTACTCACGTGAACCCTGGGAAGTCTAAATGATGTAGGCTGACAAGCATGAGGAGTAGAATAATGACTTCACAGGAACTGGACACTTTTAAATTAAAAAAAAATAAAAAATTACCCTTTCTTAAGTACTAAGAATTAAATAAATTGACTATCTTGAGCTTACCTGAATGACCTTATTTAAAAGCTTTTGACATTTTATAAATTTAATCTATTTTGTACTAGTCACAGTTTAATAAATCAGAAAGACAGATTAAATGAGAAAATAAAAAATCAACAGATTAATTACTGAAGTCAGTCATAACTTTAGCAAAAGATGAAATATGCTTTTCATCTTCAATTTAATTCAGACTTGACAATGAAAATTATAAAAGCTCAGTTTAAAATCATAGAGGGAGTGAATAAAATGGTTTATACTTCTTCTGGGGAAAGCCTCTGGGGAAAACCCTGATTATCTCTGTTTTCAAAGTGAATGCTCACACTGCAGAATAATTCAGGAACGTCTCAATCTGCTATTTCCCTCAATCAGGGATCATGCAAATAGGTCTTCCAAAAATCCAACCCATCACTGAATGCCTCTGGAGCCATAAGTGGCCATTCACGAGTGGAAAAGGCTCAAAAATCTTTCTGAATTATACTGGGAACTGTAATAATTCTCATTTGCTTGGATAGATATGCCTTTTGTTTTGTGCCTTCCCTCTTCATAATGACTAATCCTTCAAGGTTTGAAACATTACTCATGACATAACAGCGTGAGCTGGCAGTTTATACATTTTCATCAATAATGATTGTCAGCCCACAATTGAATGAAAAACCTGACTCTAAATGGTTCAAGTGTTAGCAAAAGCTAACACTAAGAGCAGACACTTTCCATCTTAATGACTGACATAACTACAAACACGGTAATATAATCTTTGGAATGGTACCATGATTTTACATCACGTTTTAATGATTTGAGGATACATAACCTTTTCATTCCACAAAAGTATTCTACAATGACTGTAGACAAAATGCATAAACGAAAGTTTTCTTTACTCTTGAGGTCTTCATATTAAGTTGAATCAGTTGAATTAGAGCCTGAAAGTATCAGAATCAAAATGATAGGCTAGAATATTCAGTTGTTCACTACATTCTGATGTTTTTCTCTGTGCGGCTCTTCTACATTTGGCCTCAGAAAAGACATTCTGCTTCCATGTCTTATATGTGTCTCAAAACTGTTTCCATGAGATTCTGCTCTATGACCTTCCCAGGCAGAGATGGGATGCTAACCAGTTTGCATTTACTTGTACCTTCCTTTCTCACCTTTTTAGGAAGAGGGGTGATGTTTCCCTTGTTGGACACTTACTTGGTCTTCAATATTTTCTAATAATGATCATTATTCAAATATTCTTTAAAAAAAAATCAAACCCATGAAAATATTGGGGAAATGCTTATGGAACTCAGTTAGTATTATTTGGTTTTGTTTTTTTTCTTTTTGTAAAAAACAGATAGAGGATGCGCAAAAGCACCAATATACTGTTTTAGAGCAGTATATTTTTTTGCTCCATCTTTAAAATTATGTCCCTTTCTGAATTCATAAAGAGAAATATTTTTCTCTTTTTTTTTTTTTTTCTTTAACAAACACCAATTTTTAAAAGACACTGATTATGTTAATGGTACACAAAATTATTGATCCTGCTCTAATAGGCATTACCAGTTGAGGTGAAACATTTATGCATGTGATTTCCGTGAAGTGCAGTTCTATGCAGAAGTTTGACATACCTCACATAGCTGATGACCATCCAAATTTAGTATCTGTATTGAGTGCTCCCAAGAAACTTTCTTTATTCCATTTTTCTCCTGTATATCTGTTAAGGTGAAAAGCTCCTAGGCTATGGTTAAATACCATATAAAAAGTCCTTCTGTGCAATTGTCAACAACTTATGTGGGTACTCAAATTGTAAGGTACAGCAGTGGTAAATAAAATATAGAATAAAACTTGTCCTCTTAATTCCAACTCTGTGTTGTATTTTTTATTTTGTGGAATAAGTATGACAAACACAATTAGTAATGAACTTTCCTCTCTTCAGAATGCAGCACTAGTCTCCCACTGGATCTGGAGAATTCCTTTTAAATAATGAGCTATTTCTTGCTGCAGACCAAGATGTGACCTTTTATTTATATGACAGATGAGCTTATAAATGAAATTTAGTTTGGGGTGACATGACATTGACAAGCTTGCAAGGATCTGAACTGGACAAAGTGTCATTAGATAGAATACTTTTTATATTTAAACATGAAAGTCTCAGAAAGGTTGAACTCTGAGGAAACCCAGACCACCTTAATATTTTTCAGTGTTTTTCTTATACAGATATAAGCCCTCTAATTATGGACTTTGGCATCATATTGAGCTTTTATTTCCTCCCTCCATTTTACAGTCCTGTTTGAAATGAGTACAAGTTTTGTTGAGGTAACAATACAATGAAGCACAATCTGTTAAATTGAAAGCTTTTTAAAAGCTGCATAGGAAAATTTCTTTTAACTTAATTTCCCTATTCAGAATGGAAATGTGTTAGAAATAAATGAACTAACAAGGAGCTAATTCTACTTGTGCTGATTGCTTTTCAGTTAGTTCCATAGTGTGAAGTTTCCCATTTCAAGATCCTGCTGTCTTGTACCAATATAAATGAATAATTATAAAAGATACAATTGAAATCAGACATAGAAAGGCCCTGGAGTACCAAAGAAAGGTCCTGGAATATCGGTTGATTGCCATATAACTCTACAGCTGAGAAATAACAGTGATTTTTAATGTGAAGTGGAAAAAAAAAAAGGAGAAACTTTTATATAAATAAACATATATGTACCTAACAAAATGAATATATATATCTCAATATGTGTGTATTTATATACATTAGAAATTACAGTATGTCAGAGCTTAGTTACAGGTCACTAGCAGAGGTTCATGATGCAGCTGGATTTCTCTCAGTGCAATATCTTCTTGTTTTTGCATTACCAAAAAATAGTTCTTTAAGCTCTCCGTCAAAGATCCAGCATGCATTTACTCATTTGTTCTTAACTGTGATTTTATTATTGTCATGTTTTTAGAGGAGCTTTTTTCTAGTAATACTGGCCAAGAGAGTGAGATGAAATAATATTTCTTTATGCTACATGTGAAACTGATTTAGTGATTTTCTTCCATTTCTGCAAGAGCCTGGTAATTACAGGTTTTAGGTCACTGGAATAAATAGTGCAGGTTAAACCTGCTGACATCAAAAATTCTTTCTGATGGTAACAAATACCTGAGTAAATATTTAGCCTTTATATTCCCTTAGTTAATGAAGATATTACAAAAGTATATAAAATAATGAAAAAAGTGCTTTCTTCAGAGGTCACTCTTCACTATAATCCTTTGCGTATTTAAAAACTCTAGGAAGTCTGTGACCTCTTGTCACTTTTCCTGAAGAAAGTATATTACATATAACAAAGACTAAGTTTTATGATAGGTACAGATAAAATGAGATCTATTTTGTGGTCCTAGACAAGATTTAAGACCTTAGACGTTGTGGTGGGTTGACTTTGGCTGCATGCCAGGTGCCCAAGCTGCTCTATCATTCCCCTTCCCAGCTGGACCAGGGAGAGAAAATAAGGTGGAAAATGGCTCGTAGGTTCAGATGAGGCAAGTTTACAAAAGCAAATGTGAAAGTTTACACCCTCACAAGCAGAGAAAAAAAAGTTTCTTCTCTACTTTCTATCAGCAAGTGATGTTCAGCGCTTTCCTAGGAAGCAGGGCTTCAACACCTGTAGCAGTTTCTCTGGAAGGCAAGCGTTGTAAACAATGAATGACAGCATCTCCTCCTCCTCCTTTTCCTTAGATTTTATATCTGAGATTCCAAGATTTTACTTACATGGCTCACTTATTTGCAGCACATCTCACATTCATGAATGACCTCTTTGATAGCCTACATGTTCAGGTCTACCCCCCGAGTCACAAGCCCATCTGTATGCTGTATCTCTTCCCAGATGTCCTGATATTCCATGGGCCCATGGGGATACAAACAGCTCACCCTTCCACTCCCAATCCAAGTCCACCTGAGCTATCTCAATTTTGGCAGCCTTATCTACCTGTTTTGATGTTTTTCAGTGACACAACTTTTGGGCATGTGACCATCAGAGTTTGGGCATATGAGTGTACCTTCAGAGTCACGTTTTCTACCTGTGCAGTGATGTCCTGCCATCATGCAGCAGCCCAGAGGGGTTCATCCCTGCATTGCCAATTGCTCTTCCATTGCTGCAGCCACCCCCACAGGGCATTAGCCACCATCCAGGTGTCAGTGTAGAGATGGAGTGCAGGCCACTTTGCCCATTCAGCAATCTCTGGGCTAGTTGGATGGCTTTCTCTTTAGCAGATTGGCTTGACTTGCTTTTTTCTTCAGCAGCCCCAACAACTCATTGTGTGGAACTCCACACAGCAGCTTTTCATCTCAGGATCCATCAGTAAATAGAGCATAGCTTTTTTCAATTTCTGATAACTCGTTATTTGGTGGGGCTTCTTGGGCACAAGTCGCCTTCTCATGCAATATTCCAAAATCTCTTCCTTCTGGCTAGTCCATAATCTTTTCCTGGGGAATTGGGTTTTCCTATTTGGGCTCATTGTGTATTTAAAGCTACCCAGTGTAGCACTGGTTGTGATGTGTCAAGGGGATGTTTCCTTTGAACATCCAGTATAGCACAGCAATCACAGCCCAAGAGGGGACAGGCTTCTCCCCAACAACATCTGAGATGGCTTGAACCTTCTCATAGGATGCCAATATCTCTTTTTCAATTGGAGTGTAGAGGGTTTCTGATCCTTAATAACCCTGGCTACAAAACTGTAATGGGCACCCTCGGGTTTCTCTTGATATAATTTGTCAGAGGTTAAAATAAACTAAAAATTTCTGGCCTTTGAGTTCTGTGCTCAAAACAGTCAGTATTCTTGATCATTACTGAATTTCTTCATAGATCTCTACACTGTCTCTCAAGCTACAACCATGGTATCTGAACTACAGAAAAATGTACTGGCTTACTTTTCAACTCTATTGGTTCCTAACCTTTCATGAGCACTTAATTCCTCACGTGGTAGGAAACAACCACACTGTAGAAGCCTGTGGACCATGAAGGGTAATTGGATAAGATCTTTGAAAGATTTACAAGCCTGCCAAGGATTGTGCCAGCTTAAAACTGTTTGATTCAGTGTGAAAAGATCTGAACAATTCTGACCTAAACGTTTAAAGAGAGACCTTTTCTGTGAGAGTGTAATTTAGAGCCTGTAATAAAAGTGTATTGAAAAACACCAGAAGGAAGAAAACAGCCATAAATTTTAGAGCTTAGTATTACATTATAGGACACTTTTCAGTGACATATCCTCTTGTCTTGCAACAAACCTTCTTTGCCTCAAACTGTTTTAATTGTTCCTTCTAAGGATTACGATGGTAGCTCATCCATAAAAAGATGATAAGAAAGCCATTTGTTTAATAGACCAGAGAAAGTGGACTTGTTTTCTCTCTCTGTGTAGGGAAACATTTATGAAGTAAGACCAGGTCTTTGGACAGTATTACAACTAAGAAATAGGGGAAGACTCACAAAGAAAATTAGGCAATTTATGTGCAAAAGGTAGGTTCTCTAACATCTTATTTAATATCTAGACTACCTTGAATACCCAGCAGTATTGAATATGCACTGAATGGTAAAATTCCCTATGCTTATCCATTTCTATTCCTGTGCAACTCACTATGGGCCAGTTCAGTGCCCAAAACACTGTAGAATAAAGAAAGAGGACGATTTCTCCACTCTCTGCACCTGCAAGGTGCAGCTGAGCCCATGGCTGAGAAAAATGTGAAGTAAGGCGACTTCTGGTCTAGAGCACAAGTCCTTTGAGGAGCAGCTGAGGGAGTTTGGGTTACTTAACCTATAGAAAAGGAGGTTCAGAAGAAATCTTATGGTCCTCTACAACTACCTGCTGAGATGGGGGTCAGTCTCTGTTGTAGTGCATTTAGTTAGTTTATTTAATTGCTCACCCATTCTATGTATTACTCCCCCATTCTATGTATTGTATCCCTCTGTTCAATGTAAATGGTTCTGCCCTCCCCCAGTTTAGCCCTGCCAGTTATGTTATCTCCATGGCAACTCCCACCATTGGGGTTGTCAGTTCTTTTGGTTATATAATTTCTCCTCCCTCTCCTTCCCTTATATGTATATTGGTTCCTCCTCCCTGGGCCCAGTCAATCACCCCCCCCACTCCTCCCAGCTTTCCAGAATCTTCTTCCCTCGGGGGGTTGTGGTTGGCTGAGGTCCGGGGCCCCTGTTTTACTTTGTATCTATTGGTTTCCCCCTTACGTCAGTTATGTTAAGTTCATCCCTTCACCCTTCCCTATTGGTTCCCTGTAAATCCCTCCCATATACACCCCCTTCCTTTAAAACCTCACTTCTCTCTCTCCTCGTGGCCATTCCCTGGTTGGTGCTCCTAGGTAGGTTTCTCCAGTTCATCAATAAACCAACTCCACCCCCAGAGAGTGCGTGGCTCCTTCTCTCTTCCCATCGGCAGCGAGTTCCGTCCACAAGCCAGCTCAGCCTGAGGCCTACAGACGCCGAGGGGGGCTGGCAGTTTATGCAGCTGGGTGTTGGCCTCTACCTTCTGCTAGCTGGACGTTGACCTTATTGGCCACATACACCTCGCCACAAGTCTCTTTTGCCAAGTAACAAGTGACAAGATGAGGAAATGGCTTCAAGTTGTGACAGCGGAAGTTTAGATTGGATATTAGGAAAATCTTCTACACTGAAAGGGTTGTTGAGCATTGGAACAGGCTGCCTAGGTAGGTAGTAAAGTCACAATCATTGGAGGTACCTAAAAGATATATAGATGTGTTACTTAGGCAAGGGGTTCAGTGGTGGACTTAAAAGTGATCAATTAATGGTTGGGCTCAATGGTCTTAGAGGCCTTTTCTGACCTCAGTTGTTCAGTGGTTCCGTTTTATGACTCAAAGCTTCCTGGTGGTATAGCAGTAACAAGTCATGCAAAAGTTTCACTCAAAACTCTTAGGTGGCACATAAGCATTAAGCTCTGCAAAGAGGCATTTTACTTATCTGTGATTACAAAAACTTTATACACAAAGTAACTTTAAAACTTTTGCAACTGAGCTGTACTGAACACAATGAGAAATACAATATAAATTGTCTGTGGAATTTCTTGGAAATATGCTTGTGCAAACTGTGATAAGCATATGTCTGTATAGTAAAATCTCTGCATTTCTACCGCTTCTTTGTATACAATTTGAATAGTATAAAAACCAAATCACTCATAATTGTCATCGGTTTAAATAAAAGGGACTAATTCTCTCCTTTGAGATATGTGATTGAGTCAGTCCTGGACTCAAAGTGGATGTACAGGGCCAGTGTCTCCCCCGAGAGCTATGTGCACTGCTTTGCAGTGCCCAGACACACGGTACCACTGCTTTCAATGAAGTCCTTCAACTTTTCTTCCACAGTTTTTTATTGACCTTCAGATAAGGTTTCCTGTCTTCCCCCATACTTTCTGACTGCAGGCCTTTCAGGTTTGTTATTCATGTGTTCTAACTTTATGGTGTGTGCCCATGGGCAGAGACTTTTGGAGGCACGTGACATGAGTGCAGGAAAGACTAATAACTTCATTCAGACTCACAATTACTGAATTTTAAACTAAGATTTGCTCTAAGGCTTCTGTTTGAATTGCAGTGGTTTGACTAACATGCCTCTAGGACAGCCAAGAACAGCCTCTATGTGGATACCAGAGGGGAGTGTATCCAGACATAATCACAGCAAGGACCTGCAGCACTAGCTGAGGAGATATTCTTGTGAGATAAAGATCAAAGGGCAACTATGAGATAAAGGGAAAAATCTCTGGGGCACTTCCAAGTCATAAAAAAAGCATCAGAGACTCCACCACAAATAACAGCTAGAGAAGCACAGGAAGAGAGCCAGTGGATCTGCTTGAAGAGGATAGACTGAAATAATGTATTTGCAAATGTAGTTTGTGATAAGGGGATAGGAATTTAATAGAGTACCTAATTTGCTGTTGGCTGAGATTTTTTTTTCCTTGGTGAGTTGATTTTTTGGGAGTGTGTGTTTGATTTTGTTTCCCCTGATGAAACTGACAAAAACAGCTTTCACTCTGGCCAAATGTATGCTGATGTATACCTCAATTCCATTAAAAGCAATACAGTTCCAGAAGGGCCAAAATACAGGAAAGCAGATTGGAATCTAACCACAGGGCTAAAAATTAGTTAATTTTTTTTTCCCAAAATACATATAGCTTCTATTTATGTATCTACCTGTAAATTCCTAGGCATAATTTTCTAAACTAGCTGTAGCTTGGTAAGTACGAAGGAAATTAGGATTACCTCCATAACAGTCCAGGTCACCTCCCTGTTTTCACATTCTGACAAAATTTAGACAAAATGGCACATGGTAACGATGACAGCTGAGCATAATTTTTTTGAAATTTCATTTTCTGTGGATAAGCCTTCAGAGTGAAAGATTACCACAGACAAATTAGAGAAACACTGTCATGAAAATAAATTAGAGTTTGACATTTTGCAGGTACTCTGTGACATGATGATTGCTGCTTTAGGAATATTTCAAAGTGCAATTAAATTGCATCTCTTACCAACAGACCATAAATCATTATCTGTAGTTCAGTGGGATATCTTCAGACCATACATTTTAGAGGATTTATTGTAGTTTATCATATTGTGTACCTTTAGGGAGTCTTAATCTTTAAATAATCACAGTAATAGTTGGTAGGAGACCTGCATTAGATGCGCTCAATAAATCAGGCTATTGACACTCTAAATCAAAGAAATTATGTTGTACTGTTTTCCCAATATTTAGGTATATTTGCGGTGACAAAAATACAGTCTATACAATATTATGCAAGATAGTATTTATTTATCATCTTTGCTTTCTTAACCATCTTTTTATCACCTTTGCTTTCTTAGACATTTCTCTATGGCTAAGTAAACTATCTATTAGAACATCAAAGCTAAACATTTTATGCTCCATGAATCACAAAAATAGATTAATGCCATGTAAGCATGCATCAGCTTTTCCAAATGGAAGATTTCCTCAATGAACTCTAGTTACCCTTATGATCCCTTTGCACTATTATGATCTGCTCTATCCCATTTTAAACAATATAGAGAAAATCTGTCTTTGAATACAAACCTCAACTAATCATTATCTTTTCAAAATTATGTTGAGTGTTACCACTCGACTTAATTATCTATGCAGATTTGTAGACAGTGGAAAACCCCATTGGGAGTATAGTGAGGAGAAGGGCTAAGGCTGCTCTAAGGAACAAACTGGCAGATGGAAAAGTGAAGACAAAAGAGTGACTGGCTGACAGCCAATTTCACTGCTGTTTTACTGTTGTCCATAGCAGAGACCAGGGTAGGAGTGATGCCTTCCATGTTCAACAGCTGTGGTAGGCTGACCTTGGCTAAGGGCTACACTCCCACCAAGACACTTCTCTACTCTCTTCAGTGGGAGAAAATAGGACAAGAATGCTCATGGGCCAAGATAAAGACAGGGAGAACATTTGCCAGGGCAAAAAAAAAAAATAAAAAAAAAAATTACTGCTAATTAGAATAGATTCGGGGAGTAAGGAAAAAAGACAGACCTTAAACCAACAATTTTTCTTCACCCTGTCTTCCCAAGCTCAACTTCATCCCAAATTTCTCCATCTCTTCCAGAGAAGATTGAGGTGGGAGGTTGGAAAATAGGGGTTGTGGTACTCGTCCTCCCTCAACACACTTTCCCTCTGTTCCTGTTTTGGGTCTCCTCATGAAGGGTATCTTCCTTCAGAGATATCCATCCACCTGCTCCAGAAGGAGATCCTCAACTGGCTGCAGAGAAATACCTGCTCCAGGAAGGGTCTTTCACAGGCTGCAGGGGAATTTCTGCTCCTGGGCATGCAGCACCTCCTCCTTCTTCTGTGTCTTTGCCCTTTCTTAAATATGTCATCCCAAAGGCACCACAGGCTTGGCTGACGAGCTCAGCAGTGTCATGTGGTGGGTCCCTTCTGCAGTCAGCTGCTCCGGCATGGGTCAGTCCCTGCTCTCATTTCACAGAGGCCAACCCTGCAGTCTCCCACTGCCCAAACTTTGACATCAAGACATAAAATATTTACATATGCAATCGCTGTTCCCCTTGCTTGTATAAAAACCTGGCAAATACCTTAAAATCTTGCAGAAGAGGTAAAAATCAGATGATACTGGCTATAATATTTGTAAATAAAAGTGTCTTTGAGTTTTGTTATAGGGATGATCTAGGTTTTCTATGAGATTTTCTTCTCTTCTGTGTTTCTGTTTGAACTGCAACTGTAAACAATCCAATGCAGTCCCCTGTTGAGCAGAAAATAACTGAAGGAGAACAGAGAAGGCAGGAAGCACTGAAAGATTCAGAGGATTAACTTAATTTAGGACCATTGTGCAGCGAGCCGCTGGCTAAGCAAAAAAAAAAAAAGTCAACATTTTACTTATTTTCAGAATTGTTTAAATAGGCAAAAACCCCATACATGGATAAATAGAACAAGTTAAGCGAGGTTTTTGTGCCATGCCCTTGGAACCAGTCAGCTTGCATCCGCCACAGATGTACCTGTGGTTGCACGATACATGGCCTGGCCCTTACCTGGTTTTCTGTTCTTCCATACCTCCAGCACACTGATCTAATTTCTCATCTTCCTTCTGCAGCAACATATGACCAAACAGGCATTTGGCACAGGATAATAATTTGAACAATAATCTACAAGCTGAGATGGGGAAAATCAGTCATTGCCCAGGATGACCTGGAATATGTTTGTGTTTTGGGGAAAAAATAGCAAAGACATTTAAAACTTGATTGTTTGATGTTTCTGGGTAGTCACTTCTTTGGTTCAGCTGTCATAAATTGCCCAAGAATACCAGATGATGATATATATATAGATGAGCTATCAATCTCAAAGTCCTCTAAAAACATCCTCTAAAGAGAGTTGGGATTTATGCCAGATAAAATACTGACTTGTTTAGATGAAGCTGAGGGAAGCACCTTAGGAAATTATAAAAATAAAATGATTTAAATGCTTTGCTATCACTTTTATCATCCTTCCTAGACTTCTTTTAGGACTTCCACACTTAAAATTTTAGCCTTGTTGTCACTAGCTTATTTTTTTTCCTTTATTTTTTGGTCTTAACTGTTGTTCCTGATGTTGTAATGTTATTGGATTCTCTAGTTCTGTCAAAGAAAATAGTATATTCACAAAATCGTATGTGTGTCATTTCAGAACTAAACCCTGATGACTACTCATCTTAAAACAGAGAAGCTCTGTATTTTTCCATTTCCCAAAGACTGATCTTTTTCTTGTTCATTTTCAGCAAGCTCTACTAACTGAAAAATGTGCTTATTAAATACTCTCTCTCGGGTTATGACTTTCTTAGTAATTATTAATGCTACACCAAAGCACAGAACAGGAATTATAGTCATGACTAGGGAATGGTTTTAAAATGTACATCTGTCTTCCTGTATATTTCAAAATGTGGAGATTGCATTATAGTCTCCTTTTTCAGAACAGCCTCTAACTATTGCACATTGAAGTAGAAGTTTCTTTTCCAATTTTCCTACTTTCAAGTGTTATTCAACTAATGATTTTCAGACACTTCTAGATATTTGCACCTCTTTTTTTCATGTATTTGCCCCATTACTTTCCCTTATGGCCTGCAGAATTCTTTCATCTTAACAAAAATAAGTCTGCAGTTGTGAGATTGTACTATCTCTGCAGAAGTATGGATTACTCCCAATATTTATGTGCTTTGCCTCTCACTCATTTTTTCACAATTATGTGAGATTTGCATTTGGGGGTTCTACACATTCAACCAGACATTTTTTTCTTACATGTGGCTCCTGGTTATATGCCCTTCTTCCAGTTAAATCGTTATAATTTCCTGTTAAATAATTATAACTTCCAGAATCTGTGATTCTGTGATTATAACTTCCTGTGATTACTGATCTAATTCAGCCAGGTTTCTAATAATGATTTTTCTTACATTTGCATTTTATGAGGGAAGATGTATTACAGTTATTCTCTCTATTAGGTAATGTTCACTAAAGCATTCTCTAGGTAGAAAAAGAAATAGGTAAAAGTAGATGATGATGACATGGCCTTTTAGGACATCCTTGTTATTCTGCAGTCTGTACAGTGTACAGTGTACAGAGTACAGAGGTACAGTGTGGTACAGTGTACAGAGGCCAGATGTAAGGCAAATGAGAGTTCAGTAACAGTGCAGGGTTATCCTGAGATGATTACAAAAACCTGACACCAATGAGGCTGGAATCATACCTAAAGAGGATGGGTTTATAAAGTTACAGCTAATACAGACTTCAGGACTGGAGCTGACCTACCTCTTCTCTGAAAAAGGAGAAGAGCTGCAGATCTGCTCAGAGCTCAGGCAGCACTGCCTCAGCAAAGGGCTGTGTGTGAATAAGTGATCTCCAGCCGCAGCGGATATATCTGTGGATATACTTGTGACATTGTCAAGTGACTGTTCCCTGGCCTTCTGCTCCCTAGGGTCTGTAAAGCAAAAGCTCTTTAAGATACACTGAGGACTTTTTGCTCTTTTGGATTTCTGGTGAACATGCCTGGAAATATCTTGTGCTTGTACAGGATTTGACTCATGACATCTGAGAGTATTCTTCTTTACCCAAGGAAAGAAAGTCGTGATCAAAACAATTCTGACCTCTGCGCCATACATGATGTCTCAAATGTATCCTGATAAGAAGAATTCAAGAAATAATAAATTCCAAGGCCAGCTGGCCTGACCTCTTGCGCAGAGCAGGTCATAAGATTTTATTCTGCAACTCTTTCAAAAACCATAAAATTCCATTGGTGCTGAACTCTTATGTGAAGGTTTAAATCTTTTGAAGTCACTGTCACAATTATGCATTTTCCAGTTGAAGTTAACACTACTGACAGGGAAGGAGAGGATGTGAACTCAGACCCCACTCCAACCTCAGCCCTACCACATCCAGTGGTCTAACTTCACTGTAGCACAACATGAAGAGTAGCAAAGCAAAAGACTGTTAATATGATAGCATCTGATTTTGTTTTTTTTTTTTTTTCTTTTTTTCTACATAGCACTCATGGTATGTAATTTAAAAATTTTTGATTGCTGTCCTGAGCAGGTCAGTTGCTTTGATGGAACTACCATTCTCAAATGCTTTATTTTATGAAATTGAAATTTCTTTCTTTTTTGCATATCAATCCCATTTCCTCATCCTGTACTGAAAAATATATATACATGGATTCTGAAACAGTATAAAGACATGAATACATAAAGTGCTTGCTTTTCTTAAATATAAAAAAAGTCCAGATTTGTTTAATGGGCAGCTCACTTCTCAGTACAGGCCCAAAGCAAGCAGGAATAAAATATGAATGTATTAAGCCATGTAGGAGAAAGGCATGACTTAGAAGTAAACTAAATTAGAGGTAAAGAAACTTCGAATCTTTTCAGAAAAACCTTATTTTCTGAAGGTTTTCCCTATCCACTTTCAAGACCTTAAAATTAAAACTGTAGAAAGTATCAATCAAGTTTTGAACTACTTTTCTCAACACAAGTTCTCCTTCATTGAACACATTTGGTAAATTCCTTTTTCACTAGTGGAACACAGAGGCATACAGGAACTGTTTTTTAATTGAATCTGTTTAATTAAGATTTTAATCCTAAGGTTATATAGCAATAATACAGGTCATTCATCAGCTACTATTGCAAACTTGATTATATTCTTAACTGTCTCAGTCAACATAATTTCAGGAAATAGGAAAGGAGTCACAAGCCAATTAAAAAATGCACATTGTTCTTATTATATTGCTGAATGAAAAAATCTGCTGTCCTGAAGGTCAAATTTCCCTTCATGACCATTTTTCCATAGAAGTTTTCATTTCTTGTTGTCTTCTGTTTGGTTATCTCTGAATGCAAGAGGTTGTGTACTTGTAGTTACACTTCCACAACTGCAAACAAACACCCAATTCTATTGAAGTACAAAATTAATAGATAAATGGAATGTTTCATGACTTTGTTACTGTTGACAGTTTGTGAGTATTTTAGATCTGCCTCAGTTTTATCACAACATTCTGCCCTATTAATATAGCTAAGTAGGTCACAGTGCACGTGCATGCAGATGCATACATATCCTTTTTAATCTCCCTTCAGAATTCTTTTAACTTGTTAACATGAAAATGAAGGCTATAATCAGAACTTTTTTATATTTCCTGTGAGGAAGAAAAACAGTGCAAAACTGATAAAATTGACATGCATCTCTTAACGTAAAAGAAGAAAACATATGTAGCAGGACAAGTAAGCAAAACTATATTTGTGGTTACACTACTCTAAAATTGGTTTAATTCTGTGCCTTTGAGAGAACACAGCTTCTTTATATTTCTTTGAAATCACTGAAGAATATTTTAAAGAAAAATATTTTTCCTTTATAGTTTCCTTACTGCAGACATTTACTACTCATATATTATCTTGCATAATAGAATTATTAGTTGCAGCTCTCTACTTTCAGAGTGTGGCACCATAAAGAATAACTAAATGAAGCAGAAAGTCTAAACCTCCTCAATAGACAAAATCAGCTTTAATACCCAATTCTCTTTCTGATGCAATTCATGATGCAAGTCACAACTGCAAACGCTTCACAGGAACAGGAAAAAAAGGTGAGGGTACTCTCATGTCTCCTCTCCTGGATTCTATGAGTAAGTTCTCTCTTTTTGTCCTACTGTTGCAGCTACTTTGTTTTTTCTTCTAGTCCCACAATATATATTTGTCTTCAGAACATATCAAATCTGCAGTTAGAAGTAAGATTTTTCTTCTTGCTCTTACCATATTTCTCCTTGCCATCTCTTTGAATATTTGACTCTTTTAAGCTATGCAGAGGCATGTACATGTTTTATTATGTCTAAATATATGCTCTTCTGAAAACTGAAGACAGAAGCCTGAATTTGATAAAGACACAGATGCTTTATTTTTAGAAATTTCAGCCTACCTTGTAACAACACTATGGAAAGCCATAAAGGAGCTCAGATCAAGAAGCAGTATAGTGACATTGCTGCAACAGTTTGTGCAGGGTGTAGCTTAAATCCAAATGGGCAAAAACATACCCAGAGTATTTCCTGTACTCGGTGTAGTTAGGCATGGAAATGTGTTGAATTGCTGCAAGCAGGTTTTCTGCCTTTGGAAGGGTCAGACATACCTATATGTGTAAGCATGCATGGGGAAATTCAGATTCTGATGATGATTTTAGTAGGGGCCATTATATTGAGAAGCAGAATGTATAAGTTAATCAACAGTAAATATTAAAGAGAAGAACATTTTCCTCAGGCTTTTCCACAATGAAGCAGCAAAATGGGATTTAAGATGTCCATGTCTGAAGTTCAGAAAATTGCTTTGCAGCCTTTATTTTGACTGATTTGAAGTAGGTTCTTGAATTCAAACTCCAGCTTTCTAAAACTACTCTCTGTTTGCTGGGCAGCATATTCCTTGTGTAGCTTCTTGGACAAATTTATTATATTTAATACAAAATATGTGGTATCTGGGGATATGATTTAAACTCTTCTATGCTTCAGCTGATCTTTGTCAACTCAAGGGCAGGCTAGAAAGACTGCAGAATCTGTTTTTTGTTTCCTTTTTTCTTCTTCTTGTATGACTTTCCCCTCCCACTATTTTCAGAAAGGAATTTCTGCCTTAAAATATGGCTTAGGGTGTTTTACATCTCCTCAGGTGTAGCTGAGAATTAAACCTCTGAATGCTATCATAGACCCCGCTGCATTTGGGAGGAAGCACAGTTCAGTATAAAGGGTCAGCTGTCCCTGACCAGTCATTATGGAGTTAAAAATTGACCTTACAGGTTGTGTAAGGTCACACCTGATTTCCTCCAGGTCAGTGAGGGCCAGCCCTCTTTGCTGCAGATTCATCTTTAAGGGGGTGAATTGGGATGGTACAAAACATGTGCAGGGAATAAATGCAGAGGCAGTTTCTGTGCTGAAGTGCTCAGTTCCTGAGCTCCTGGTCCCTGTGTGCCAAGCAGCGCAGATGTCCCCGCAGTGCCTCTCTCTGTGCCTCCAGCTGCTGGGGGCAGAGCAGGTAGGGGCTGCTTTGTGACTCCCTGTAGGACACAGCTGTGAAATACTCTTGGCGGCCCCGAGCAATGTGCCCTGGGGATTTGTGGGCACGTCTCGAGGCTCAGCTGCCAGCCTACCTGCTTGCAGAGGCTGTTTGCATAAGTGATGCAGGAGCCCTGAGGATGCCTGGCAGCTGAGGCAGGCTCCTGAGGACCTGCTTCGCAGACCTAGGCAACTGCTGACACATAAATGGCACTTAGGTGGTTTTATGAGCCCCAGCAAACATTTCAGTTTATGAGGTCTGAGGCTAGTAAGGTTTTCAAAGAATCTTAAATGGGATTTAAGCCATCCAAGAGGTGCCAAAATATTTTGAATATAAGCTACCTTGGATTCTTTTTAAAATGTCACCTTAGTGTGAAATTGTTATTAGCAATGAAGAAATAATTTTATGACCCTATTGTAAATCACACGTATTTGTTTGTTCTCTGTAAGAGCAAAAAAATCTGAGGAAAAAAATGTTTTTCTGCTTCGCACAACTCTGAGGCTGAAGTGGGTGCAAGGTATCCATTTGAGTCTAATTACCCAACTAGGCTGAGCGCAGCCAGTCCAACAAAAACCCAGCTGTAGTTTTTAATTGCCTTAAATGAGCTCCTAAATAACTATGTGGAGTTAAACCACAGCACAGAGAACACAATACAAGTGCATAGAAACCCTGAACACCCAGGGCTCTAGAGTGCTCAATTAAACTTTCCTTGATTATTCAATACAACAGAAGTGTGCAAATTAAAGGCTTTCATGCTACAGCAGGCTACAACCTCATTCTCAAGTTTCAATATTGCAATGTAACTTAATTAAGATTTTCCCCACACAAAGCATAACCCTAGAGGTAACTTTTGTTCCAAATACCTCATATAGGTATTTCTCCTGCTGTTAAGTGAATGGCTCCTGGTGAAGCAAAATAAATATTATTCTGGCATAGACTCACTTTTTTGTATACACTGAGAGCAGAGAAAGGAACAGTATGAAATCATTAAAACATTTAAATCACCATGCTGAAATACAGTTGCTGAAAGGCCTCGTTCTCATTGCATTCAGACTGTAAAGTGCCTTAAAATAGTTTGTGAAGAACCCACAGTAATTTCTGATTCTGTGGAGATACTCAGTTTGAATAGGCACAAATTGTGTGGAAACCTGCAAGTGCAAAATTTTTGCCCCGTTTAGGTCAGTGGTACAAAACTGGTAAAATCAATATGCAGTAGAAAGAGCAGATTCATCTCAGTATGTTTGTTTGTTCGCGTGGTGTCATGAAATGTTTGGGGTTTTAATAACTGAGAAGTACCTGGAGTCACTGCACGAAAGGCCTTTCAAATTCAATGAAGCATTAATTAAATGGACTGAATGCCAAACACATGGGAAATGGTTGTGAGAATATGCTGGGTTTGTCCTTTATACTTAGTTTAGAACCACTAAAATGTATTAATCACTCTCTTTAAATTGGACTATTAAAATGGAAATCTTAGACAACAGAATAATTTAATCTCTGTACCAAGTTACGCTTCACACCAAAAGTCTTACTACAGTTGGAACAATTTGTGCCCTTCTAAATGTTTAAATTAACTGCCAAATTACATTGCTAATACTGATGTAAACAGTATACTGTTGCTTTGCTTTGAAAAGCTTTTTTCTCCAAATATTTATTAGTAAATTCAATTACTGAAAGCAAAAATACATCTTAATTTTAATATGCAGTTTGTTTGACCACATTCATCTAAGCAGACTGAGAAAGCCACATCTCTTTGTAGTTCTACCTCAGTTATTGGACAAATTTATCTGTTGCTTTATATTATTCACACCTTTCTTTCACATTTCCCAGTCTTCCATTATCTTATCATTGTCTTTTATCTTCCTTTCAAAAGGTGACATTAGAAGCTGGTTAGATGCCATTTTTTGACTCCACATCAGTCAGTTCTGTTTTTTCCAGAATGAAACTTTCAATCCCATTTCAGGAAATTAAAAAATAAGAGTTCAACACTGACACAAGAATAATTTCCTTTGTCCCAATATTTTCTTCTACGTAGTATATAAGCCTAAATCACCCCTGAGGCATCTAAAAGCTATGCTTTGTCATCTCTGAATTTTAGGCACATAAGAACTGTATTAGATCTCAGTAACAACACTGAAGACAGAAATCTCTGTTCGGCAGAGACCCAATAAGACCCAATATGGATATTTTACTTCTGAACATGTATGCTTAGTGTATCTTCTAGAAAGATTAGTATTTCCCCCCTCAAATTAATTAATCTACAATAAATTTCAATTGTATAAAATAAATAAAAGACAAATTCAATTATAGTTTTCTGATAACTCTCTTAAATTTGTGAACAACATTGTGAACAATGTGAAAATGATGTACTTTTGGCCAGCTCATAGCAAACTCAATAAATGGTTGTTGTGGTCTCACCAGGAGCACTTCTTTGGAACAACCAATGGACTCAACAGCTGATGCCTGTACTTCATCACTTGGGTGTTAGGTCATGTTATCAGAGAGAGCACAGGCCTCTTCTCAGCAGTCTGTGTAATCCTGCCAGTCAGTTCACATGACATTTTTGAAAGTCAACTGGGCAGTGACAGAGGAGAATTACATTAGGAAAACGGGAGAAAAAAAGAAGAAAATTTTGCAGCAGGTAGTGATAAGTTTGAGGTAAATATTTTATTTCATCATTATATTTCAGGTATTTTTGAAAGTGGGTTTTGACATGTCTCTGTGATCTATAATACATATCTACCGCATAACTTCTGGATATAGACATAAATCTACAGAAGTGGAAAACCTTTCTCTTCAGCTTGCTGTCTGATTCTTTAATGGTAGGGTATTCAATCAAGAATATAAACATGCCTCTTCACTCAAGTTCTGTGTGAAATGAAATTTGCAAAAATAAAAAGCTAAATCCAAGAAATCTAACTTTATGTCTGTTGTACATTTGTATGTGTATAATGCCAGCATTGGTCATTAGAAAATCTCTCTAAAATTACCCTGTTAAAAACGTGAATAATCCTTATGAATTTAGTGTTATGAAATGCTAGAGTGCAAATACAATTCTTCTAAATATTTCACCAATAGGAAAATAAATAATGTAAAATACCTGGTCATTAAAATGTCTGCTGGAAAGAGAGACTAATAGTAAGTGAGATATTTTATCATTAGGACTTGCTAGGATCAGGTATGATGAGGTAGGAAAGCACTTTCATCAAGTCAACAGATAATTCTCCAGAAGAATTTTTTGTTCGTTTCCTCCACTGTCTGATGTTTTTTTAGAAGTTGTAGTTGAGAAGCATTATTTAATGTTCAGTAAGTCTAGCAAATATCTATGCAATAGCCTCCTAACTGATGTTTAAAACCATTGCACAATTATTTTTATTGTGCAATTTTATAGTATTATGAAACTGCTAATGAAACTATTATCTCTAGCTTCCAATTTTTTTACTAGTTAGCAGTAGTGCAGTATTTTCAGAGAAGCAAATGAAAATCCAGCATTCTTTGTTAAAATAGAACTAATATGGAAGTACTATTAAGGAACATCTGTTCTCTTACCATTTTCAGCTGCCCCAGTTACAATGATCATCCTTTTTAATTGCTAAACACCTGTCTTTTATTATATTTGATAGCAATTCTAAATTTCATTTAAGTTCCAGTCTCTTATCTGATTTTGAAAATGTTTTACTTCTATAATGGCCATTTACATGGTTTATTACCTTAATTCTTCTATTTAATCTTGAGAACCCTAAAAATGATTATGGGATTAATTGTGCAGGAAAGTGATATTTCTCCCTTTTAGTGTAAACCAGATACCTGCTCTCCAGTCTGTCTGGGGGAAAGGGAAAGGGAAAGGGAAAGGGAAAGGGAAAGGGAAAGGGAAAGGGAAAGGAAAGGAAAGGAAAGGAAAGGAAAGGAAAGGAAAGGAAAGGAAAGGAAAGGAAAGGAAAGGAAAGGAAAGGAAAGGAAAGGAAAGGAAAGGAAAGGAAAGGAAAGGAAAGGAAAGGAAAGGAAAGGAAAGGAAAGGAGTCCTTAAAATTAATAGTTTCTAGTGCCATTAGCTTGAAGATAGAGTCCTGCTTCTCAAGGTAGTGCCACTGACTACTTACTGTCATTGTTGAACACATTAAATGTGTGAGTATTGCAAATACCAGCAAGAAATAAAATTGAGCTAGGGTAAGCCCTTCTTTTAATAAAGAGCAACAGAGAAATAGTATATGTGACACCTTGTTCTCACTTGCTCTGAGCATCTTCTTCCCACTTTCTGTCACATCTAACCCATGAAGTCAGTTTTAGCTTCAGTATCAAAACCCATGACACCGGACACAAATTTGGTATTTCAAATGAAGTTATTTAACAAGACTGATTCTCTACTGTAAATAGTTGCTCTTTGGTATGTGTGAAAAAGAAAAAGCTGATAAGTCACTTCCTCAAAACAACCAATATTTAGATTTTCCTCACTCATACATGGGATCAGGATCATGGGAAATGTCATACTAAGTGGCACAGTAAGTATTGGAATCATAGAATAGTTTGAGTTGGAAGAGGATATTTTAAATGCCATCTAGTCCACCCACTAGTGTACTTGAAGAAACCATACTGTCTGTCTGGAATCACCCCCCTGTTCTCCTTTTGCCTTAGCACAGCTTCTAGGAGGATCTGCTCCATGATCTTCCCAGACACAGAGGTGAGGCAGACAGGTCAGTAGTTCCCAAGGCACTGTTTTCTACCCTTAAAGATGGGTACAAGTCTGGCCCATCCTAGATACCTGACACAGGAAATCTTTCAGTGAGCAGGTACAGTGTGTCTAGGGGAAAAAGTTCTTTTTTTAATCTCATTATTATTATATGCCCTGAAGAATGAAAATTAATTTTTATTTTTTAACTCCTATTTGTTTTAGTTTTCATAAATGGAGTTTGGTACTGTAGCAAGATTGTCTCTACAGGGTATGAATGTACATCCACATATTTATGTATGGGAGAATTCTACAGAAACAGAAGTAGCAGGGCTTTTTATTTTGTATCAGTAGCCATGCAATTATTAAATAAGAAGATTTGCAAGCAAAAACTTCTCAAACTAAATACTAATATCTCTATTCAAGCGAGAGACTATTGGATCTTCCGTTATCATTTTCATGACTTGAAATTCAAGGCATACAGTGAGAAAGGCTCATGGACTACAATTGCAAACCTGCTGCTTTTAGTGCTGTGAGCTTTCCATGTTCTTATTGATATCTCTGACATTCATGCATGTAAATAACCTGCACAACACGATTATGCATTTCTATAGTTGTTTGTGTTTTTAGATTTCTAAGTGTTTTAATAAAAGATGGCAAAATTTTCATATTATGCATGCTAAAGGCAAGCTAAAGGAATGCCAGCATTTCTGCTCTCTCACCTAAGAAAAATGGAAAAACTGGCAGAAGAGTTGCCTCTCAAAGCTGAATCATTTGCAGTTCTCATTGTAATTAAGAGCCTTCCAGTGTCAGGTCTAGGTATAAGCATAGAAAACACTGGCTGAGAGCAGTAGATTCTGGGAATGGCCTGGGTGAGCCTGTGTCAAACCGCTTGGACACACATCTGTGCCACCCCACAATGGATACTCTAGAGCTGCATGTGCAGTTATAAGCCATGAAAGCCACAGATCACACAGGGCCCTGCCCCTGGACATGGAGCACACAAAGCTGCTCAGGTGTAGCCACAGAGTTACAGTGAAATCAGGAGTACATCTGCAAAGTTCAGTATTGTGATTTTCTTCATTGCTGCAATTATTTTTGTTCAGTTACAGGCTTAATTAATCAAGCCCAAATCCAAAAGCTGAGCTTCATTAATTGAAAGTTCAGCCTCAGTGTTTCAAATAAAAAGCTTGACATCAACTCTAATGATCTTCAGAAGTGTTTAATTCCTTCCAGAAGTACATCTTTCCTCTTTTCCTGTCTTTCTGTCTCAGATGTTAATGGCAATTTCAATATTAATAACAAGGAAATCAGAAGTCTTTAGTGTGATGGTTATCTAAGCCAGTTTGAGATTTTATCAGAGCTAACATTGGCAAATCTTAGTTCTAATAGCCTGTGGGTGCCTCTGAAAATAGTTTGATTTGTTTGTTTCTCTCTCTTTTTGTTTTACACTGTTATCTAACTGCCAGTGGTCTGAATGAGAGTTCTCCACAGGTAAGTATTGCTAGAGCCAGATAACTTATTATCTTTAGCACTCTGCTTCTCTAAAACAGAGTGACAAATTCAGATGTTCAGATGTTTTCACTTTTTTAGATATTGCATGCTGATTACTGTGTGGTTCAACACATTAGTTTGCCAAGTGCTTAGTCATTTGAACATACTAATGAACTTGTAAAGAATACTAAATTGGTCTGTTTCGATGAACAAGCTGCTGAATAAGCCTCCAACATACTGAGTACTATGTCAGTCATCTGCCTTGTGGGATGTTTTGTTCTCAGCCAATTAATTGACCATCTTTAGAAATGCCTAAATATATAAGTAGTTATATTTAGTTATCTTTAAATTGTCAGTAAATAATATTAGATTTTTTGATAATTTCTATCAATCTAGTTCCATTTAATTAAGAACTTTATATGTGATACTTTCCAGGAAGAAGAGGAGGGGAAGGGTGAGAGGGGGAATTAGGAGGAGAGATGAGTAGGAGGTGGGAAATGGAATAACAAAAAATTCCTCTTGATACATTTTCTCACTCCTACTTCTGCCTAATAGAGTTTAGCTTTGAAAAAGTATACTTTGAAAAAATGCACAATGTTAACTGTGATTAATGCTCACCAGTAGGTCTACCTAACTTTTCTGGGACTGAAAAAATTAAGAAATCTAGTGAAAAATTGATGCTGTTGATAAGTGTACCTGTGACTCAGAAGTGTGCTCTAACAGGTTGACTTAAGATAATTGAGAAATTAATTTTACCCTCTGCTGTGTTCTAAGTAAAAAAGCTTCCAAAAGCTTGCTACCTGCTGTCTTTTAATATGGTAATTATGTCTGGGCAGGTTTTTTTCTGCTGTTAATCTATGCCTTGAAAAGCCTGATGCCTGTGTGTAAATATTAAATTTTCAAACTGGGAGTCTGATAATTTAACCATTTCACCTGGGGAAAGACTGTGAAAGGTAGTACTTATTTCATCAGATAAGAATATTGTGTCTGTTTTTTTATAACCAGATAGTAGCTAGCTAAAGGCAACTGCTTCCCCATCTTAGATTTGACCCTGAACTTCTCCGGCTTCCACATGATTTTCTATTCCTCAAGGTTGTGGCACAAATGTTTTCAGAACAAACAGGAGGATGAACGCTGATGGCAATAAACTGTCTCTCTTATGTTATGAAGAAACAGTATAATTTTTTCTGGGAAATATTTAAATGTATCTTGGTGTAGGGTCTTTATTTTAGCCTGATAGCACAAAACTGTGACAAACTCACTGCTAACTTCCCACTGATTGGAAGCTCAAGGCATGCAGAACATAGCATGGGAGCTTCATGCTGGATAGATATCTAGCCATCAAGTTCATAGAGACAGTTACTGTGAAGAATTTAGTTTTCTTTGTTTTCCAGCCAAACCGTGTAAGCTGTGGGCAATAAAAACAGTGGTGTGTATAATATTGTCAGAGTTTCAAGTATCCTTGGACTTTATGTATGTTATAACCTTCATGCAGCTTAAAATCATTGTCATGATTTTGATTTTATCAAATTGTATTAGGTTTGTGTGGCCATGGGTTTGGTAGTGGGAGGGCCACAGGGGTGGCTCCTGCAAGAAGCTGCCAGAAACTTCCTCAGTGTCCAGAGTCCCTGGTGGGAACCACCAGTCCCTGGTGGCTCCAAAGATGGACATGCCTCTGGCTGAGGCTGGGCCAATTAGAAATGGCGGTAATGCCTCTGTGATATCAAAACAGAAAGTGAGGGGACAGTTCTATGTGTAGCCAGAGAAGCGCAGGGTGAGAACATGTGAGAAGAACAGTTCTGCAGACACCAAGGTCAGTGCAGATGAGGAGCAGGAGGTGCTCCAGGCACCAGGGCTGAGATTCCCCTGCAGTCTGCAGCCAGCCCATGGTGAGGCAGCTGGATACCTGCAGCCCATGGAGGTCCACAGGGATGCAGAGATCCAGCTGCAGCCTGTGGAGGTGCCTGTGCTGAGGCTGGTGGAAACCTGGAGGAGGTTGTGACCCCATGGAAGAGCTGTGAAGAGAGAGGTCCCTGATCCCAGGCTGGAGCAGCCTGTCCTTGGAGGACTACACGCACTGCCGCGGAAGAGTGACACACACAGCAGCAATTTTGGGAGGACTGTTGCCCATGGTATGGACCCATATTCTGCATGTTGCCCAGAGCTGCTGCTAGTGAGATGAAGCCACATCAGAGAAATTCATGGAGAGTGGTCTCCTGTGGGAAGGAGTTTATGGTGCAGCAGGGGTACGACTTCTCTCTCTGAGCAGTGGGAGAAGCCTCGGGTGATAAACTGACCGTAGGCTCCATGCCCTGTCTCCCTGTGCCTCTGGAGTAGGAGGTAAAGCTGGGAAGGAGGAAGGGGTGGGGGTGAGGTGTTTTAGAAGGGCTTATTTTACCTCTCATTATTCTATTCTGATTTTTTAAGTAAGAAACTCCCTTTGTATCTCTAAGCTGAAGCTGTTTTGCCCATGTTGGTATTTGATGAGCAATCTTTCTCTGTCCATATCCCAACACATTAACCCTTTGTTAAATTTTCTCCCCTCTGTCCAGCTGCAGAGGGGAGTCAGTGAGTGCCTGGCATCAACTTATGACACAAATTTCTAGTGTTTAAAACTGCAAGAAAAAGTATGCCTTAAGGTCAGTAGAAAATGGAATTTGGACTCCGTTGCAACTGTTCTCCTTATCTAAATGATGTGTACCTATGAATGTCATATAGCAAACCATAAAACAGCTTTTGATCCAGAAATGGAAGTGGAGATCCTGCAATTCTGCACATGTTGCCTCTCTGGGAGCTTCCCAGGCTCTGCTCTACTGGCAGGACTGTGAATGGTGTAATCAGATATGCAGTGACTTCTCTTCATCAAGGACAAGCAGTGGATTTTTCCTCAGGTTGTGAACCAAAGTAAAAACTAGCCTTTACTGGGTGCATCTGTGTTGACTTCAGCCCTGTAATTTCAGTATTCTTTGATCCCTTTTTAAACATTCCTTTAAATGTTAAGAAATATACAATGCATTGTATTGCAAGAGCAAGTAGTGGTCCCAGTTGACAATAGCTCATTTGTATATTACAAGAAAGAGTGGGGAAAAACTGAACTAAAACCCACTTTTTGCCTAGATCCTTTATATCTTGAGATCCAATAAAGTCACCTAGAAAATCGTAGAAAACTGTTTCTCTGATTAAAAAAAAACCAAAAATATATTCAGTACTTACCTACTCTTAAGAAGAGATTAGTAGTCCTGTTTACACAAGGATAATGTGCTGAAACAAATAAATGAAATGGAGTGGGTAGTCTTTCATTTAAATGCCACCGACATTTTCTTAAAGCTCCAAATAGTCTTTCTTCTCATCTTTAGAATGCCTTATAAAGAGTATAACTAAGTTCAGAAATTTCAAATTGAATTGCCCTATAGGGATAATGATAACTTTCAAATCTCACAGAGTGGTCCTCTCCAAAAATCAGCTCTTTACATTACTGTGCCATTTTTATTTTATTGTGCCAACTCCTTTCTGACTTTTTCTTTGGAGACTCTGTAAAATGGTTATATTAGAAATGAATAAAATCAAACCCCAGAAACACAATTCCAAAGCCCTGAATAATATGAAAAATGAATTATGAAGTAAAGATACAGTAAAGATAGTTATTGTTGGATGGAGTGTAATTCAGTGGAAGAGAAATAAAATTATATTTAAATGACGATTTACAAAAAGTTTCCTTTTATTTTACATGTGAGCTATAGTTTCAGGATAAGAAATTATAGAGTTTTATAAGGAAAAAAAAATTAATGGATAATTAAATATATTATAAATTTGTTTTTGAATAATAGTTGAATGCTCTCTTTCTTGAGTTGCTTTAAAGACTTGTTATTTTATTTTTTTCTTTCAGGAATGCACAGTATAGGTCCACAGAGACTTCTTTGATCCTCTATTTGGGAAATGGTTGCCACATGGAATTTTGTTATTTCTTTGTTGTTGAAGTTGTATTTTTGCAGCAATGTTTATTTGAAGAAATTCAAGTAGTAGCCAGGGGAGGTTGATTACATGACATAAAGTGCCTTCTTTGCTCTTACCTGCTTAAGATTAAAATCTTTGCTTCACACAATCTCCTTAAATATTTATTTATTTATTTTCATATATTCCTGTCTTTTCACTGTAAAAGTAAGTTATGTGGGACAAAAGTCTTGTCTTGCACAGCCTCAGGGGCATTAAACTAGAGTGAATAGAAAAAAAGAGTGCTTTTTCACCATTGTCTTGTTGCTTATAAAGTAATTTACATGAGACTAAAGGAGGCAGAAAATGCTACTCTTTTGTTATGAGTAATACAGAGAAATAAATAGGTGCAGCTGCAGCTGCTATTAATGGTAGGGAATTGTGCTTCTCCATAACCACTATTATATTGTGTAAGCAGAGCTTGTATATTGAGTTGGTCAGTCATGTTATCTGAGTTATTCTGCTCTTGATTTATAGTTTGCAAGTAGTGCAGAATCAGCCTTAAGGCCTCAGCACAACATAGGATCATAAATTTGAAAGAGTGAGAAGTTTAACTACTTAATGAACAGAAGGTTTTTTTTTTTTCTTGTAGGTAAGTATAATTTATTCAATGAAGTTGGTCACAAGAGAAAAATCAATATTTTTTAAAATAAATGCATGTATTATTGTACCTTAATGGTATTGTGAAATGAATAATTAGTTTCTTTACTTTGTTGATGTTAAAAATTAAGAGAAAAAACAAGTGATAGTCTGTTGATTTCTATACGTACACATTTGAGCTGTAATTTGTCCATGACTCCCTTGAAGAAGTCCTAGAGATCTTGTGGTAGTTCTCTGACAACACAAACTCAATGCTCTATAGGTCAAAATGCGGTGCAATGTTAGGAAATGATAGATCTATTAAGAAAGGAAATTATTTTGCTATGGTGTGTCCACTGCATATAATGTATATATGTTGGTTTTTTATAGATACATATTTAAAACAACATATAATCATCCACATCTTGATTAAGGCATGCGGTAAAATCCACACTATTTAGGTATTACAAAGAAGGCCCACAATATAATTAGGGAAGATAAGAAACATAAGGCAGTGTGGGCCAAGATATGGAAGAGTTTCAAAGAGAAGGAGCTTTGTAGATAAACTCTCGTTAGTGAAAAGAAATTCAAGTGTCACCCAATGAAACAACTACACAGTAGATTTTTAAATGGTGGAATGTTTTTGTTTGTTTGTTGTTTTTGTTTGTTTGTTGTTTTTGTTTGTTATTTTTTTCCTCAACAGACACAGAACATTAAGTTGTAGGGGTCATCTGTGACAAAGTGTTCTGGAAATCAAAAGAGTGCATGAGTCCAAATAATAGTACTGAACAAAATCTTCTATCATGCACTGTGTTCTGGAGCCAACATCTGAACCTGGAAATCCTGAACCAGAGGATTTCTACAAGGTCCCTGTGGAACCTTTTCGTACACATGTCCTCTTAACATCTGCTACTGGCTAATGTGAAGATGGTAGAATAGGAGGATGCGATGACTGCTTCTCTACTGCTAAATGAAACATGGCAAGGGACCTTCCTCTGGTCTTAAGGCCAAGTATTACATCTTGGCTGAAACCAAACTTCACTTGGCTATGGATCTCTTCTGGGCTTCATGCCATGCTTTTTTGTTCTTAGAAAATAGTTATAATGTTGTGGGAGTTTTCTTTTCTTGGGATTTTTTCTTCCTGAGAAGCTGAGAGGTTTCAGGAACAAAATGTAAACAATGTTATCTGCTGCTGTGGAATGCAACAGGTGGATCTGTGTTTGGTTCATCTGCTTGTTTGTAATTAATGGCCAATCACAGCAGAGCTGACTCGGACAGAGAGTCTGAGGAATCTGCCTTTGTTATCATTCTTGTCTTTCTATTCTTAGCTTAGCTAGCCTTCTGAGATGAAACTTCCTTCTATTCTTTTTAGTGCAGTTTTAATGTAATGTGTATCACAAAATAATAAATCAAGCCTTCTGAACATAGAGTCAACATTCTTGTCTCTTCCTTCAACATAAGATCCCTGTGACCACCGTCACAATGAAGGAAGTTCACTGGGTTGGTAAATTCATACTAAAATTCTGAGAATATCTTTTACAAGGTCTGGGATGTGTCACAAGGGCCAGCAGGGACAGTTCAAGCTCTGCAGGCCCTGTTGAGATACAGTGTGTGAAGAGAGCCAAGGCTGATGCAGTCTAATTCACATATTAGGAATGGCAGACGGCGTGCGGTACATCCTGAACTCTGCCTAGGCACTGCCCCGGGGAATGCTGCTTGGCACAGCTTAACCTGACCTCTGTAGCTGAGAGTTAAACAGTTCAGGTGATGGAAGCACCACTTCTCAAGCTTCTTGCCCTCGGTGTTTTTGTTTAGCAGTATTTCAGATGCACTGAGTGATGCCTTGCCTTCCCAGTGAGGTTATAACACAGCTTCTGTTTCAGTTTCTGGGAAAGGTAACTTGAAAATGTGATGTGTTTACTTTTTATCCAAAGGGAAATCCTGGCATAAATTTTTATGGTGGGGTCAAACACGGTTGACTATTATATTATTCATAGAGACATGTTTATTCTTTGAAGCTGTTTCAAGTTAGGGTAAGCTCACCACAAAATTCTTTATCTCTAGATTTTTAAATTCCTGTAGGAATTTCCCCCAGCACCTTATTTGTTTCTTCTCTAGAATATATTGCTTTTATAAGTCTGCTGTCCCAAAAAAACCCTTGAAAAATGATTTAATATGCATTCTCCATTTTTTTGTGTCTTAGATATGTATCATATACAGGCTGGACTACCATAGTTTGCCTAAAATATCATATGAAACCAGAAATTTTATGTAACTTGTCAGTGACTTTCACTATGGTCTGTATTTCTATTCTGATGCATTTTCAACAGTTATTTTATTCAGTGGAAGAGAGATTTCAGTCAACAGATACTGTTAATTTTTATGTAGAACAAGGATAAAGAACTGAGAAGTTTAGCAGAGTATGTAAGTGCAACTCTGGACAAAATTAATTATCTGATCTAGCAGAAAAAAACCTGGAATATATTTGAGGCAGTTAAAAACAAGGCCGCAGTAAAGTTAGACTTCGGAGCTTTCCCAAAAATTAGTTGGAAAATAATTATTTGTATTTGATTGAGAACCTTAAAACATATTCTGGATGCTGGATGCAGCTGCAGGGACACCAGAGATGGCGATGAGTACATGAAGAAATGGACACTCTCCTCTCTAAAGCCAGCTGAGGCTCCTTGGCTTATGAAGAATACAGCACTTTTCAAGCAAGATGTGCTGCTTGTGACAGTAGCAAGTCCTGTGCCTTAAAAGTCTTGAGAGTCAGAAGTTGCCCAGGAGCCAGAGAATTTCCACCCTGGCATTACAAGAAAGGTGGACTGCAAAAGAAGCACAAGTTCCAGACTACAGAAACAACTCTGGGGGGCAAACCAGAATGCTGACCCCAATTTTCACTTGTGCCAGGCACCAGCAGTGAACATACAAAAGATGAAGGAATCACTGGAACCTGCAGAAAGAAGAAAAACTAGAAAGAGACTTATTTACAAGGTTGAGAAATGATGGATGTATACATTGAAATAAAACCCAACTCAGCAGCTGAAAAACAAACAAATAAACTCCTGATGTTAAAATTTAATCCAGGAGACTTCATATTTCATTTTGTTTTGAAAAGCTTAGCTCCAAGTGCAAGTGTTAGAGAGAAGAGCAGTACACAAAACAGTATCTCTGGCTTCTCAACAATGTGTACTCTCTGTGGCAGCTCCTTTGAAATCCCTCAGTTCGCCCCATGAAACGACAGGCACATTGTTCTTGGAGCACATTCGTTGTCTGCAGGCTCCATCTCAGCTGTTCTTTGAATTCAGCGAGGCACTGAAGTGCTACTCCAGGCCTTTGCCTGGTGATTCAGGACTACAGCAGGTGTAATTAAGCTCAGGCATGCTGGTAGGAAACCCAGGACTGCTCACACAGTACATGTGCACTGTAAATGAAGCTCCTGTTGTTATAAAAGAGTCTGTTTTCAGTATCCTGCCATTCCTATTGCAGCACAGGGCCGTTCTGCAGCAGGGAATCCTTTTAGGTAACAGCAATGAGAACTGACTGTGATGGGTCGCTTGACATGTGTTTCTGCAGGACCTGGGTAAAGGAGTTCAAACAGGAAGATTACAGGATTTTGAAGCTGTGAATACCTGACTTAACTCTTTGATGCTTGCAGTGAGGATTTTCTGGTACTTAAACAGCACCAAAATAATTAATGTTAACAGTGCAATTGTTGTTATTACAAAAAAAAAAAAAAATTGCAGAGATTATATATGAACTCCTGGACTGCATGAACTTGCTATGTCAGTGTGCATGGTGCATTGTCTGAAGAACTTGCTTAGTACTGAGCTTTTGTCTGAGGAAAGCCCTAGTGGCATTTGTCTGTAGATGTGTGTTTGAATTGCAACTGCCCTAATTTAAATAAGTAACTGTTTCTGGTAAAGCTAAATCTGTCTTATATGCATACAGATATGACTGTGCAGTACACTAAAACTAAAATGTCCTTACATGCCTCTTTAAGAACATAGACTGTTGCAAATTTAATTTTCCTCATGAAGAGTCGATGGATTTCACAATCCTCAAAGCAAAACTCCAACTCCAGAATTTTTAGAAGAGCTATAAAATTCCACTTATACTGTGGATGCAACACCCACGAAACTGGTCTTAGGGAGAGCAGAATATTTGCCTTCTTCAAAATCAGTTCTATAAGAACATATAATAACCTTAGTATATTCAATTGCCTAATGGCCTCTTATTCATCTAGGTTCCAGTTCACCAGGATACTGAAGCAGATACATTACTTCAAATGCTCAAATAGTCCCCATGAAATGAAAGAAAGTTTATTTCCCCCCTGAAATTAACTACCTGTGAAAATTCCCTAATGAGTAGAATCTTAGAATATGAGCTGCTTTTGCAGAGGCTTTGTGTATAATTAACCTCTTTTATGCCACTGTGCAGCTTTAGAGTAATACTGAAATGCAGCATTAGAATCATGCAGCTTGAGAAGATAATTTGATTGCTATATGGGATGTGCCCAAATCAGCAATAACTCTGACAGGTCCTCTTTTCTCAGAGCTAGACCAAAAGTCATCTATCTTCTGCATACTCAAAGTCATGAACATAGTAGCATTAAAAGTGAAATATTGTATGCAAAGAGGCATGTTTTCTGTGTAGTTAAAAATACTTTTAATGACTTTATGACTAGAGATTATATAGAATGCAACAATGTTAGGGTTTGCTCTTAGATGAGGGTTGTTTTCCATTGTATTATTATTAAAAACAGTCCTACAGAACAGGCCACTGCTATTTGAACAGTTTATTAGGCAGGAATAAACCATCTGAAATAAAATAAACTTCTAAAGGCAATAGAAAATAAAAAGGAAGCAGTCAGCAAATGACACAAGACACTGCTTGCTATTCTATTCCCTTCAGAGAATCTGGAGAGAAAATGGGAATGTCTGGATGTCTCAGGCAATTTTAACCAACAAACCAATGAAACTATTACCTCAACATTAACATCAAATATGCTTTCTCATCCTTAAAAAGCCCCTTAAAAATAGAATACAACTCTTATATTTTGCAATCATAGGAACCAATATCATTCTTCCACTCACTCTAACATTGCTGTGATTGAGTTTGAGTTCAAAATGACCACTAGAATCCCCAAATCACAAACTTTTTTCATTTGTTATCACTCCATCACTTTTGTGATTAAGGTGGTTTGCTGAAATAGTGGCTGAAATGTTCTGAGTCTCACAATAGCAGGTAAATGGCAACCTTAATGTGCTGGTTGAAGAGGGGTAATGACAGTACAAATTGTGACCAGATTTGTAATCTTTCTGTACAGCTGTATCAGGAAATCAGCCAGTTTGGAGCAAAATTCCAGTCAGAGGCTCTTTGATGAAGCATGAAGACAGCTTTAGAGTGTACCTCAGTTTTGGAGATCGTACTGATTTATTAGTTTTTTTATTTCTTTAGGGTTTGTGATGAATTTGCTCATTGAATTTAGAATATTTTAACTAAAATTAAGACTAGCACTATGGGCAAAAATCTCCCCAAAGCCAGCTTTTCCAATGGGTAGAGCAGTGAGCCATTAGAGCACTGTTTAATTTTCCACTGCTTCAGCTTCTGCTCTTTGCTGTGTGGAGACAACGGGCCCTCGGGAGCAGACAGCGTGGGTGTGGTTCATTTCTCAAATCTAGTCTTCCACATGTGCTCTGATCACTCCGGGCTCCTTTCTAGGGTGCAGCTCATCTTATCCTAATTTGCAGGTCTGAAATAAATGGCAAGGACTCTGCTCTAGAATTGCCTATTTGTCTCCCTGGATCCTTCAGGGAGCAGCTCATGCCGTTGGCATCACAGGTTAGGTGAGACAAACCCTGTCCTTTGTGTTGGTACAGCAGAGCATAACATACACAAGGGACAGTCCTCAGTGCAGGAGGAGGCTGCACTGCTGCAGTGCTTTATATTAGATATTAGTTCCTTTGAGATAGCTAGACATTGCTGTAGGCTGCATGTGTTTTACCCCCTTGCTGATTTGCTCTCTGTGTAAGCATTTGCACAGTAAAATAAAATAAAACAACAGCAACAGCAGCAACAACAACAACAGTAATGATGATGATAATAATAATAATAATAGTAATAATAATAATAATAATAATAATAATAATAATAATAGTCATCATCATCATAATCTTTTTTGTGTTGTGTTTTGCACCTTTACTCAGAGGCCACAGTCCTTGTGGGTGTTATGTCATTGACTTATAATCAGTAATGACAAATTTTAGGCTTATAGAAATACTCACTCTGAGGCAGAAGGGTTTACACAGCATTACTTGCCAAGGGACGTCATCCTTCTGCTCATTTTTTGTATACTACTAGTTAAGTTCCATGCTGTAATCCTTCTCTTTAGGGTAAAAACATCCAGGTTTTAATGCATGTAAGGGACCGCGCAGGACTAGCTATTTGTCTTTAATACACCATTACAAAGTGGGCTCTTTCATGGGGCAGATTTACAGATCTCCTGTGGAATCCATCACCTGTAGTCTACATTTTCATTGAAAGAACTTCTGACACGAGATTGTACACTTATCAAAGCTGTACACAGAGAAGACAAAACTATTAGAAGGAAGGAACTAATTACTGCTCAAAACTGATTTTAATAACTTTTTCAGTGCTGTCCCTAGAAAATAAAAATGCAAATTTCCTGTTCTCTATTTGACTGCCACTTACTCGTCCTGCCCCCTCTGCTGGCTGGTAGGTGCAGGATCACTTTTCACACGGTCTTGGTCCCCCGTAGGTAGCACCCGAAGACTGTATTTTATGGATGAGAGCACAATGAAATACATGGGAATTCAGGAGCACCTCTCCTACAACTATGCAAAATAGTATGTTTCCTGTGCTATGAATTTCATCGGTACTTTTCTCAGTTAAAAGCCAGGCAGACCTTTTGTAACACAGGTAGCAAACCACAGATGACAAGTCTAGAAGTTTTTTAAGTATTCCTTTCTCCTTGAGAGTCTTCATGTTCTAAAATATGGGTGTATAAGCAGCTGGATACTTCCCCATGGGGCCATCCTCAACAGAAAAGGGAATGTTCTTGCAGTCCAGGAATAATTGCAGTAGATGTGTGCCATCCCTACAGTCTCTGGGAAAGAGAAGATCCCAAAGGAGACAGGGTCACTGACTTGATAGTTATTATTTCTCTCCACAGGAGTGGTACAAAGTAACTTTATTTATTAAGTTAGTTAGTAGTAAACCGTGATTCATATTTGTGTTTTATTTAGGATAATCAATTTAATCTGACATCAGATAAAATACTCATAGGGATTCCTGAGAAAGTAGCTATGTAGCTTGTTTTAACAATAGATATTGAAAATAAAATGAAGAATCCAGCTTTTGACCTTTTTTTTTTTCTTTCCTTATAGTCTCATAGTGCAACATAAGGTGAATGATTCTTCTATACTGCCCTTGTAACTAGAAGCAATAAGTTTCACTGACCAGGATTAGAGAAAAGAAAGTGGAGGGAATTAGTCCATTCTTTGTGATTGCAACAATGGACATTTTTATCTTCAAAGGATCTCTGGCTTTGCTGCATTCTCCAGTGGTAACCCTGAGACCTGATAATTTGTTAGCAAAGACTCCTTTAGTCCTGTCTTTTTGACACCAGGACACTCAGCAGGTTGATCCTTTTCTCATGGTTTCCTCAGTTGTAGGTTAATTTAACTGACATATTTAAACCACAAAGCAGTCTGGGACTGATTCTTCAGAAATATATAACTTTTAAATATAATTTATCTATAGCATATTTTTGTCTTGCACTACCGACTTGTTTTATGTTCAATTTTGAAGAAAGGCTCCAAAGACAGAGGTGTCTAGAAGGTCTAGAAGGTCACCAGCTATCCTAAAAGTCATCTGCTATAATGTGCAGCAAAATTACTGGGGCCAAATTGAGCCCTTTATTGAACAAGAATAGGTCTCTGTGGCAAAACTAGAAGTAAGGTTTATACATGCACACAGCATACAAATTTGAATTCTGTGTCAGAAACAGAGACAGCAAACTTTGGATCAATATTTGGAAGATAGAAAATAGAAGCAACTTTCCACTGCTTTTAGTGGGGAATAATTCACTTGTTCCTGCTTCTTTGTGCTTAATTTCAATTATTAAGAAACTTAGCAGTGGGCTGAGCAAGCTACTGCAAGCTCCCTTATTTATCTGAGGGGGATACTGCAACTGCATAAGAGGAAAGTGTTTGTGTGCTCATTGTGTGAAAAAATAAAACAAAAGGTAGGTGATATCCAGACCAAGATGTGCTATCACAGTCCTTCATAGTGGTAAATGAAGAAAGCAGTCACTTATCTATCCTTGCAATCTTAACTATGTTTTTAGGGAATTATTGTTTGAGGAAAAAAGGAGGGGTGCAGTGTTCTCAGTTACTTAAAATAAGAGAAAATTTAAATTGAGAAATGTTTTTTCAGTTTCTGTGTGTATGAAGAGATGAAAAAGCTTGGGCATATGTAGCTTCTCCCATCTGCATGCTTCACGTGAAATATGAACAGAGCAAGGCACTCCCCTGCCATGACCCTGGGCATTTTGACTGCATTCAGCTGTGATTTTCAGAGCAATAATCTCCACAAGTATTGAAGTTCCCATGCCACTTGGTGTCACACAGTGTCTAAGGAAGGGCTCTTCTAAAATGCAAAGAGCAGATAGAAATGAACTCCTAATAAGGAAAAAATAAGAAAAAATAAAGGTAATTTCTTAGATGATACACCTTCTGGTACAGTAGTTTCCTATTGAAATTAGTGCCTAGTACCTGAAACACACAGGTGGTTAATAGTGTGGCATTAAGATGACTGATGCTATCTCCAATTCAAATCCCCTTCTGCAGAGGGAGGGGGGCAGGGTAAGAGAAAGAAATTCCTCTTAATGCAAAGCTTGGATAGCATCATTATATGCAGTTATACAGGTCGCTGCCTTCTGCATTTTTATAGTAGCAAATCTCTATAAACCATGCTGCACTTGCTCTGCTGTTCAGAAATATACAGTAAATCCCCTAGAGACCAGACTGAATTTCTAGGACAGGTATGTCTGTTGCAAAATGTGACTGGATTTTGAATATGCTCAAAATCTTCTAATGTGCTTTTATTAGCACTAGGCCTTCTTGAACTTGTCTGTATATCCTAGGTGTTAAATGAGGCATTGTATTTGCATAAACTAGTCCATGCATTTCCCTGAATTACCCCAGCTGGAATCCTCATTATTCGGATAAAGTAGCTTCCTGTCATGTTTGGGAGGGATTCTTGTCAAACAGAATAAATTCTGTCACTCTGCTGATATTTGGTCTTTCAACAAACTATAGGTCTTTTTCCATTAGTACGTTCTCTTCCTTTTTTTTCCTTCATATGTTTTTTCCCCAGCAGAACTGGATGCAGTGGTACACAAGAGGGCTTGAGTTTTACAGTGAGTACAAGAAAAAGCAGCAAGGGGGACAGAAATGAGTTGCCTGGCCTGAGACTACATTTTGAACCCAGGTGATGTATGATGTATACCATCCTCTACTCACCTATTCCCCAGTCTCCATGAAAGAGAAGATGGTCATCTGAGCTAGGAATAAACAGCAGCATCTCCCTGATCCGAGTGGAAAACAGCCACGTTGAAGGATGAAATGCCCATCTGAAAACAGTCTTGTTGCCAGCAGTGTTAACAAAAACAAAATCCCCGGTGTCTTTTTCCTTCTCAGGAAAACAGAAGTAAATAATGAAAGTAACTTTGCCCATTCTAGTATTTAGAGAAAGAGACCAGTGTGATAGATGGACTTGGAGGGTGAGAACTGAAAGTTAACCAAGAACAGAAGAGAAAATGAGCAGACTAAATTTTGCTTGATGTAATCCCCCCAAGTGGGACATTGTATGTTCACAGCTTAAAAGAACTTCTGAGCGATATTTAAAAAAATGAAATAAATAATTTAAAAAAGGAACATGAACTTAAATGCTTATATAAAAATATATTTATTCTATATATATATTCCTAAAATGCTTGACATACTTCAAATGAAACACATTCTGTAAAAGTTCCACTTTCTCAATAGCATTGTTCTTTGGAAGGCAGAAGTCTCATTCATGACACATCTTTGTACAGAAAGAATGATATTAAAATTGTAGGTATCGTGGGCATAAGAAATGCTGAATAAATTTAGGTGGATGCCTTGAAAATGAGAAATATTATCTTCCCAGGTAGAAATAGATTAGAAGGATAATTTGTGATTAAAATAAAAGAATTCTGACATCTGTAATGTGGCTTAAGGTTTATTCTGCTAGCAGATGGCTTTCTTCAGGCATTAGTCTATTGAAGGGTAGCACTCAAATTTCTGTTAAGAGGTAGGATGAAGACTGCTGACTTTGAGTGAAGTAATGCCTCTGTGAAGGCTTGTCACGGTCTTATTCCAAGCTGACTTGATTTTATTTTAAAAATCTTCACATGGGATTCAAAAAAATGGTCTTTGAAGCCTAAGGAAGCCATCTTGGTTTTCCTCAAAACTGATGGTTAGTATTCATAAGGAGGAGCTGATTAGGTGTTGGATTTGATTACCCTAGTGGGCCCCTTCCAGCTCAGAACAGTCTGTGAATCTGTGAAGAACTGAAGAATCTTTGCTGCTCAGGATCTGGGTCTGTTGATGGGGGTGCAATAAGGAATGTGCTCAAATCTGCCCAGGTAAACACTAAATATTTGCCTGTGCTTTAAAGAGAGCTCTACTAATATCACTTTGACACCAACACCACCTCTTTTCCCAAGTGATGTTATTACTGGCCTGACTAGGTAAAAAAAACCTGATGACTGTGCACCACTGCAGTCAGCTCATGCAAATTTGGTCTCTGCTAAATAGGGCAGTCAGAAAAAGCTCCATGTCCTCAAAGCCTATAGGCATGTGTATATGCAGTAGGACTAATGCAACACAGGTCTATGGAGAAAGTTAAAAAGAGTGTAGATGACAGGGAAATCAGTGCTTGAATGAAGACATATCTATAGCGGTTACCCAAAAAAAAAAAAATCCCACCACAACTTTTTTTGAGGTTTTTTTGATTTTTTTTTTGAGTTGTAAAAAAGAGTTATTTTTGTACCATTTCTGCATATACTGAGATTTTGAAGCTGGATTATATTTATATATTAAGAGAAGTATGCAAGCCCTGAAGAAAGTCCAACATTCGTACCTTCGTTATGATGCTTACAGTTGTTACTCATAGGCAATCACCCAGTGGTGTTAAACATTGTGAAATTACAGGCTCATTTTCTTCATGCTGTTTGAATCCCCATTTTTAATATTACAGCAAATTAAAAATGTGTTTTTCCAAACTATAGATTTATATCTTTTTAGAGTGTACCTATGATTTCATCCCTTTTTTATTAGAATTTTTTTTTTAATTTTTGGTCCTAATTTTTAATTTATTTATTTGCCTTTTTTTTAATTGTAAAACAATCTAATCTTTCTATTTTGGTTTAGGCAGGAAAGCTGCAGTATTTTATTCTTGCGGTAGGTGGCAGATGTAGACTACATATTTATTTGTATTTTCGTAAAAATCTAAACTAGAGGATTATTCTATTTTCTAAAAATCTGTATTGATGTTTAGGAGCACCTGCATGTTAAAAATATTATTCCTTCCTAATAAATTTTGTTTTAAGTACCAATGAACTCTCACAATCCCTTATATATTAATAATAATAATAAGTAAATCACAGGTTAGAAAGAGAATAGATTGGACTGAAATTATTTCTGCTGCATTAACCTTGAAGTCAAACTTGTTCATTTCTCATGTTTTCATTTTCCTGGAGTTAAGAGTGATCAAAAAAGTTTCTGTAAAAGAACAGTTGTTTTCATACATATAACACATGCTGTGCTGGATCTCATAATACATTGTCTGGAGCTGTTTCAATTTCTTCCAGTGGCTTTATGCAACAATATAGAGCCTCTCTTGATTAGAATAGATTTGAAGTCGTAGAATTTTAAGGGCCAAATTAAAGTATTACACAGGTATTTTCAGTGGCAGCTGCTGAAGGCGTGCCAGACACTGTACGTGCCTGGTGGAGGCACGGATGACCTCAGAGAGGCACATAATACTTAAGTAATCTGGAAGACCAAGGGAAAATCAATCAGTCTGAAAAGCAATATGGGTTAGGGCTAATATGAATAATAGAAAAGAAGCATGGATATAGGTTTTCAAAATCTGTTTCAAAAGAACATTTTCCTGGTGGAATGATTAATGTTTGCTTGCTGCTCCAGCTTTTAATTTATTCCAGCTTTGTCAGACTCTTGCAGTGTGGGTTGTTCTATTATTTTTTATATGTGCTCTTACACTGCACTTATCGTCATAATACCTGAGTGTCTTAGGGTAGGTGCACTGAATAATTAACATCCACTGCATATTTGTGCTGTCAGCTTCTCCCAAGGAGCCAAGTGTGTGTGAGAGGGGTTTTTTTTCAGGCAATTAAAGCAATGCACAGGCGCACAGTGATATGTGTTAGAGAGGGCACATTCTGAAAAATATGGGTTGTAATTAGAGAGATCTGATGATTCTTTAGTTCCTGTAGTAAGGCTTTTAGTGGTTTTGTTAGCTGTATTTTCTGTACATTTGGGTGTTTTGCAAAAGGATGAAGCACCATTGTCTCATGAGAGCACATTTGTATAAATTTTGCTGGTATGCATGAGTGTAGAAATGGTGGATGCTTATTTAATAGGTTTGCAATGAAATCAGTAGAATTACAGTGGGAATTGGAAGGAACTCCTATTCTGTTCTCTGTACAATTTATAACTCATTAATTGTTGCAGTCTTACTGTGCCAGTACTCTTTAAAGAATTATTTAAAGTTCTTCTGTAGGAAGTAAGTATATTATCTTGATATGGATCCTATTTTCTCTTTTTTTTCTTTCGTTGCTCCCTCTGTCCTTGCTAATCTGATGGTTGCATTGACAGATTAACCAACGGTGATACATGTTTCCATGATTACTATTTCAGGCAATCAAGCTATTTACTGGAACCTGTGCATGATAAATTCTCCCATAAGTAACCACCTGACCAATTTCTGTAACAATTGCCATTGTGGATGGAATAGATGAGAGCTCTTGCCATGGAGAATGAAATCTGGCAAAGTGTGATGTCGGATTCCATCCAAACCTCTTCTGGATTTTACTCTAACTACATTAAAAATAAAGAACAGATTATTTCTCCCTTGACAGATTCCACTCTTCACCATACCTTCCTCCAACTGATGTTACAGATGATTCCATTTGATCTGATGCTTGATCAAATGGATCAATTTGATAGTAGTGGAATGTATATGTTAATAGTAGTGGAATGTACTTGAATCCAATTACCAATGTTTTGCAATACCAAGTAAGTAGAGAGGAACAGCAAATTCTGTGATCATTTGTTTGCCTTATTCCCATTAGATTGCCAGTCAGAGTCTGGAATCTCAGTCTAATTTTTTTTTTTTTAGCTAATGAACAAAGACGCAAACCTCTTGTTTACCCCTCATAAGAAAAATAGAACAACTGAAAGAGATTTTTTGTTTTCTGTTCTTATTACAGATAATTGTTTGTATTATCACAGAATCTAAGAATCATAGCCCCAGTACTTCTGTTATGTACAGTACGGTAAAAACAGAACAAAAATTCTCAGAATCATCAGTATATACAGCAGTATCAGTATATACATTGTTCATCAGTACATACAACAAGGAACAGGAAGTGAATCTGTATGAGGAAAAATAAGATTTCCATTTTGAATTAGGCAATCCTGTTTTTTTATTCATCCCCAGAGTGGAAAAAAAACCCCAAAACACCAAAAAACCACACAGTGGAAAAGATGTCTACAATATTGCTAACCTTCCTTCACGAGACACTTGGCTGAGATGCTGTCTCTCACCTCTGTTTATTGATTGCTTTGCTGACTTTTTACTGGATGTTGGAGTCTTGACAGGTTAAACATTGCCATGAACAATAATGAAGTAGCTAGATCCTTTCTTGTAAACCATAAAATGGCCTTAAGAAGAAATTAAAATAGTAAATAATAATTGTTGTCTAGATTTTCACCTCAGCATGATTTATGAGACTTTTAGGAAGCTGACCTTAGATTTGTCATAAGAAAGGGTAGAAGAAACACCTTATTTCTTTTTGAATTATGAATTCTATCTTTCAATAAAACCTCGGACATAACCCAGTTTGTTACTAAGCTAACAGGATGCATTCCTCAGCCATTAGTAATTTACTGTACTGATGAATCAAAATATGGGCCAAAAGCTGTAATGACATTTAAAAAAATGTCAGGTGATTTTGGTTGCCTCACAGACATAAAATTTCTGACAGTCAACCATATCAAATACAAATGCATTAATCTTGTCCCCAAAGACAAAGAATTTGATCTAGTCCTTGCACCCTATTATTTTTATTTAAATACATATTAATATTCTCATGCTTTATTCAAATTTTGAACTATTATTTCAAATCTGGATTCTTCTTTTTTGCTTTAGATTACTCTGCAATGGTTGCTCATTTTTTTTTTTAATTTGCCTGACCCCTTTATGCCCTATATTTAACTGTCTAAATTTGTATTTTTGTCTTAAATTTTTACTGCTTGGAATAACTTGAGACTGGCAAAATAAATTGGAATTATACAATTTATTTCAAATTAAACACAGGTTCCTGTAGATCTAGTCCATCTGCTTTGATGCTTTGATTAGCAGAGTCAGGCTAATTAAATTCTGCTCACTGTATTTAAATTCCTGAATGTATTTTGTTCATGGCCATCCTTCCAGCAGGAAGATAATTATCTGGTGAATCTGAAAACATCCTGAGCTGTTATTCTGAATTTGGTCTTGGAAAGGGCTTCAAATGTTTACATAGGTTTTTGGTTTTGTTTTACTTTGTTTTGGGATTTATTTTCTAAGGCATATTATGTGCTGCTGTTCTGCTAGGTAATACAATTACACTGAGTAGATGGCTACTGATTATAGTCAATTCAGCAGACTGTTTGTGTCTAAATTGCAGCTAGAAATGATCCTTGATTTACTTTTAAGGGCAGGGTGAGCCCAAATTGCTCGACTCCTTGCTTCCTCTGCCGTTCACAGTGGACTGTCAGCTTGCTCTTACATGTGCAAATGTCAAATTAATTCAGCAGTAGATATGACCTAAAAGACACATGTAATCCAGGACCTCACCATGAGCCTGAATGATTGTGCTTGTGCATTTGCAGAAAAACATATTACTTTTAAAAATCATAATGAAAACCAAAATATGCTCATCCAAAAGTTGTTTAAAACAATGAAAGACAGTTATATCAGCAAAAAATGAAAAATGAAGATTGGCTTTATAGGCAACTCTTTCCAATGCTGAGGGAACAATTGAGAAGTTGGGATAGGACAGGGAAGAGTTTCAGAATTGCCAAGAGAAAGTTGATGTTCTGAAAATTGAGTAGTGGATGCAGAGACTGGTCAGCTTCTCACATTTTTCAGATTGTCAAGGAAATGTAAGCTACTGCAAGGATGAGATGGGGATATTTTTTCCTGTCCTGATGGAAACTGTTCCAGAGACAAATAAAATGTGAGCAATGAACCGCTGAGAGGGAATGCTAGAAAGGATGTGTTCTTAAAGTCAGACCTTTCTTCTGGAAAAGATGAGACAGAGCTCCAGCCCTCGTATTGCTCTGGGATCAATCTGTATATTTTGAGTTAAAGCGTTAACAGTGAGAAAGGAAAAAGGAATGAAAAATCTGGGCTAGAAAGGGGCTATGCCTCTTTTGTCACCTGTTGCCATTGACTGGCCTTTCTGGTTTTTTTCACTCTCTTCAGACATCAAGTCTTGATAATCAAAATCACACTTAATATTCACAAAGGATTTAGGGATAGTGTTTAAAAAACCTTTTTGATTTTTCTGTATATAAATTTTTAACTCTAAATACCTATTTATTTAAAAGAAGCATACTAAGACTTTAGTTCAATAAACTATGTTCACTAAGAGCCAACTTTGACCTACCTAAATAGGAGAAATAATAAGAACTATAATAAGAAGAAATGCATTAGAAAAGTCAGAGAAGGGAAAGAAGGGAAGCTAATTTTTTTGAATCCTGCTCTTAGCTGGTGCATTGACACCAAACTCATCATCTCTAGCATAGAATCATAGAATCATGTATCATGGACTGGTTTGGGTTGAAGGGGACCTTAAAGATCATCTTGTTCCAAAGATCATGCTATGGGCAGGGACACCTTCCACCTGACCAGGTTGCCAGTGTTCCATTCAACCTGGCTTGAAATGGTTTAAAGAGTGGAACATTCACAACTTGTCTCTCTCTAGGAACTGAAAGTCTTTCTGGGCTTCTGGCAGATATATAAAGCTAGAATTTCCATAAAGTTATTCTAAATTATGGGCTTTACTCAAGGAAGAAGGAGCACTTACATGAAATCTCAGTATATAAGCTGCCTCCACTTGCTTTTGGCACAAGATGAAATTGGTTGTAAAATACAAGTCAGAAGAGATACAAGTAGAAGCCTGCAGAGCATTCAGATTTGGAATTCTGTAATGGTGTTTTATAAGGGTCTTTAGGTGACAGCTTATTTCCCTCAGTTTCCATGTAAATTATGATATTAGTGTTAAGGAGACTCTTAAACTCTTGATATTTAATTTTAAGCAGCTGTTGAAGACTTCAGCACACACAAATCTTCTTAAGTATCAAGTCCAACTACTTGAAGTTTTAAAGGAGGTTTATTTTAGGTTTCAGCAAAAATATTTATTAAGCTCCTATAAGAGTTGCATCAAGAGATACCTTTTACAGTTACAATTAATTGCTATTAACATTACTATTATTAGTTATAACTATCCTTGTTAGAATGATAATCATAAATTATAAGAATGTTTTGTAATGCTTTACTGAGTTCAGATATGTATAGAGATCCCACTGGCATAAATTCTTTGCTGTTATTGTTGTTATCAATATTTAGGATCATGATATGTTGAAAAATATTTCAAGAACATTTGGAGTCCCCAGCTGAGCTCACAGCCTCATTTTGCAAGGCTTTACAAAAACACACAGCAACAGATTATGCCTCTCTTTCAGTATAAACAGATGCAAACCATAAGAAGCTGTTGGCTTATTGTGATTTGATTAGGAGAGGTATACTTTTAGGTAGTACAAGATTAATTCTTATTTTAGTTGACTAATGCCACAATTTTAAAAAATGCAAATCACTCTGGCCTTAGTAGAGCTTTAGTTCTGTCTTTTTGGTGTTGTTCCAGAATATAGAGGACAATTGTTAATGTGGTTTCTAATTTACCCACTTGAAAATACATTAATTCAGTAATTTGACTTTAGTTTGACTAGCTATAAAAATTCATTTGTGCAATATCTAACAGTTTTCAGCAGTTAAGCCTTCAATCAGATGATAGAAAAAACCCCAAGAAATGCTGTCAAAAAACCCCACCTTGAAAAGTTCTTATTATATTCTCAAGTGACGCAATATGAATTCATTGGAACTGAGTAAACCTATGGAGGATCTAACTTGGTGTGTTATTTGGCAAACTAGTGAATTTTGTCGGACCTTTTGTGTTCTCAAAGAACATTGAAAAAGTGATTTAACCTTGAATACTAATATCTTTATGGTAGCATATTCAGAAGCACAGTAGGAAACAGTAGTAATTTAGGATTTTAGCTATAATTCATGCCTAATGGAAACAAGATCCCTCATCACAGATTGATCATAGATGATAAGTTGTTTTTCTGACTCCTCATAATTTAAGAGAGGAAATGGAACCACATCCTCCAAAATATAAATCAAGAAGTATTTCCTTTCTCAGTTCCACAGAAAGTCTTCTCAGAAGGTTTAAAGAAACTTCAAGTTTGATGTGTTTATTTACTCCTTTTGCAATGTCTGTCTCTGTTTTTTTCCCTTTGCATGTCTACCATGCCCTTGAAAACAAACAATTGCAGGTTTTAGTGATTACTTTTACATCAGGTTAGAAATAATCTATTATTCTCAAGATTGAGTTTAAGTTTTCTGGACTCCGGCAAAATATTGCTTTAATTTCACTTCCTTATTCAGCATGGTCTGTTAAAGTTGCAGGTTGAGAGACACCTCATGTTTCAAAAGCAAAATGCTGCAGTCTGTATCGGGTGGGTAAGACTTGTACAGTGGCCTCCTGCAGGATACAGATCTGAACTCGGCACTGAAAATGTTTCATTTGCATAGACATTCACCATATTGATTGCAACAGAAAAGACAGCAGGTAATAAAGGTGATAAAAGTTAGTGCTGCTGAAATGAGATCTTGTTTGCAGCCTGCATGAATGCTCAGTTGGAGCTTCTGTGATAGGGCTGGTCTCTGAAAACATTTGTCTCATAAGCATTTTTAGAAAATCTGTGTGAAGTGATATAGAAAACCAAAGGAAGTCACAGCTTTATGTTCATGACAGTCAGACAGTACAGTAATTTGAAAATGCTTCCAGTAAAATAGGAATGAATGTACTTCCCTTGATCTGACATTTTCAAAACATTTTCGGGCTACTGTTCTTCACAGATATGCTGTGGCATGCCACATGCATTTTCGGCGTGTATTGCAGTAGCAACTACTTTACATTTCCTGCAGGTTTGCAGTATTCAGGTAGGTATAATGGCTTTCCATATTCCTTGCTTTCTTTTATTACCTTATCTGGCAGTTGAAAAGGACATCTGGTGTCTGCACATATGGCAGACTTCAAATCTCAGATTCACAGAAGAAATCTTGAAGGATATGGACAAAATATTTTTCTTTAATGGACGATAACCCTTGTCTTTAAGATTGTTAATGGCAGGAAACTTGGGTTTTTCTGTTGTAACAATTCATAGTGACAATGAATCCCACAGACAAATGTGTTTGGCTTCCTCTGTCCTCTGTTAAACGTCTGAAAGTCAGACGCTGAAATATGATCTAGTCAGCCAAGACTCCCTTGTCAGCCAAGTAGGAAAGTTATGCACCTCCTAAGGGTGATTCATTCCTAAGGAGTGTTTAAGATATGTCCCTTGAATTGTCTAGGACTGTGTCTTTCTCCTGGCAAAGGAGACTCTGGCTTTAGGTGTGAATGCAACCTTTTCAAGTCTGAAGTTAATTATGCTTAAACCTATCCTTGAGAGCTTCAAGATTTTGATACCTAAAGACAACAGAAGCTTCAGATGGTACAAGGAATCATGTGAACAGTCCACGTCAAATATAGTACAGTTTAAAAAGCTGATAAAGGTGGTTTTATGCTTTTAAAAATTTTTTTATTGGAATGAGAGAGGGAATTCTCACAGAGAGATCACTAATGCTCTTTTATAGCTGGCAACTGCAATTGGGTGTCTGCAAGAGGCAGTGACTCAAGTGCTTTTTATCTAGTGGAAATGTGAAAAAAGTATTTTGTGGTAGGTGTGTGTGTGTGTCTGTGCATCCCTACATATACCACACTTGAAATTTAAGAGAATACTATTATACAAAACAAGAACAGTATAAATGACTCAAGTTATCATGATAGTACTAGCTCAAGGAGGATATTTAAAGGTTATCTTTTGAAACACCCCAAAATTACTCTGATCGAGGTTAAAGGGCATTGCTACTTTCCCTTTTTTCTTCCTTTTCATTCTCAGCCTGTGCTGCCACAGGCCTGCTTCTGTGAACTTTGGGCCCTTGACAACACTGAGCTCTACAGCACATGCATGGAAATATGGGGGGACTCAGCAGCGCTGTAACTGAACTTTTTTTTCAGCACTAAACATCTATCTTTCAATTTCATAATGCAAAGGAGGGTCAAAGCAAACAATTAGAGAATAAATCTCACAAATCACCTCAAGCATGAAATCACAGGAGAAAAGGGGTAGCAGGACCGACCAGCTCCCTGCTTTTCACGCTCAGCCCATGTCACAGCACACCCAGCTCCGTGGCTTTGGGGGTGGCCAGGGGAATCCCAGCCATGGTCTGTGCTCCTTGTGCCACCTGCGCTTCCCCTTGTGGCGTGTCACAGTGCTGGCACTGGAGCTAGCATGTGTCACCTGCCCTTAGCCCCAGAGGAAAATGAAACCAAGCAAGTTTTTACAGGACACTTTCAACATTGAATGGGGATGGGTCCCATTACACTCAAGACAAGAGATACAACTGAGATAAAAGAAAATCTTTGGTTGGCACTAGCTTTTCTGACTGCTGCACCTGGTGCCAACAGATTGGTTTGAGCGCAGCTTTATCCCACAAATCAGTGGAAGATGTATTATCTGCAAAAAAAGGTAAACAGAAGATTTGCAAGTTTAAAGGGCCAGGGGAAGCACAGATCTATCAGCTGGAATGTGCAGGAACTGATCTAGGGCCAGCTCTTGGGAGAGTGGTAAAATTCACTGTAGATTAGGTGATGATAAAATTAACAAGTACGTAAGTAGACAGTTCTGAATTTAGAAATTAAAACTGAGTTTTCAAAATTCAGTCCAGTGTCAAAGCCATCAGACTTATTTTTCCTTTCTAATTAAACATCTGAAAGCACATTTTATTGCTACCTATGAAAAAGTTGGTAACTTTTCCATACTTTTCCACTATAAAAAAGCTGTGAACACAGTTGATATTTTGTGCCTAATTTCTCAAGATGTTTTATCCTCAAATATATGTCTGGGCTTTATGGTAAAGTAAGATATTAAATAACACAGGATCAAAGTCTTCAGTATTTGTTCTGCATCAGGGGAGAATGCTATACTGACATAAAAAGTAAACTTTATTTTTATACATCTGTCTATCTTATTGTCCTGCTTATAACACAGACTGTTGAAATGGAAATAACACCAAGTCTCCAAGCCTTATGATCAAAAACAAAACTAAAGAAAAGGCAACTATTTTTTAAATCAAGACCTAATAGCCTCCAAAGAGATATTACGGGTTTTTTTGTAAGTGTGTTATGGGTTTCTCTTTTTTTTTTCTATTTAGTTTGGGTTTTAGAAACTCTGAGCTGAGGACATTTGAAAATCCTCAGTTCTGTTTATATGTTTCTTCTTAAATCACTGTAAAAACACTTGGCTTTAGGTGTCACAATAATGAATAATTATGGATTGCTATAAAGTATGAATGCTATTACAACTGTTTAGAATGTGATAAAAATCTTTGTTCACCTTTTCAAACAGAAAATACAGCATGTATTATAACTTCAATAGCAAGTGAGAATATTTAATGTTGAGCTTCCTTGAGATTACTGCAGTGTTATCTTTTTTTGACATTAAGCACCATTTCAAGTCCAAAAATAGTTTTCTTCAGAAGTAATATGTTAGTATTTATGTTACCATTAGCATGTTTAAATGAAGGTCATTTAGATTTATTATTAGTAAATGAAAATACTGCTAAATTCACATTAATATTAGTCTTAGAACCTTATATATTTAAAGTATTCTGTAACATAATTATATAAAGGAAAATCAGTTTTAATATGTCAGATAGTTTTATCATCTTACAGGCAGCCCTCCAAAGTTAATAATGTCAGGAAACATGAAGTGGTTTTGGCTATAAGATTAGACTTTTTATTTGGGAGAGGGCTTTAATTTTCACTTCAAAAGTAGATTTCATGCCCCATGAAATTTAAATGGTGACATTTAGAAAAAGTTCACTTTATTAAATATAGTGAAAAATTATAGTGTACATGCTTCTTGCTCAATCCATCAAGACTACCTCTGGAAAGACCAGGAGTCTTTTTGCAGGTAAGAAAAAAGTGAATTCACTAAATAATCAGTTTCACCAATTGTTCATCCTCAGGAGGGATGTAGCTAGGCAGAATTATTTGCTTCCTTAATTGTATTGACTGGAGTTTGGAAACAAAACTTCTAAATGTATTCAAAACTTTTCTTTTTATTTAATGACACTTATTTATTTAATGACACTGAAAAAGTTTAACTTCCACAGAGAAATTCCAAGAACACCTGATAAAAATTAAACAGACAATGCTGGTAACTCTTTATTAGATGTGACTAAGCAATGCTGGGATCCCACATCACCTTTCAATAAGTGGGACTTGTCTTACACGAGATAGATTTGTACATATTCTTCTTTTCAAGAAAGTTAATGGAGAAGAGTCACTTTGAAAATATGCAAGTGAAGCCTTCTAGACCAATGCTCAGAATCTGTATAGGCATAATTTCATAAGAAACTGAGGTGAACACTAAAAAGACTGAAGCAAAAGGGTTTTTGTTATGTGCACTGCCATAAGCCATCTCTGCAGGAGTGGAGAGCTGCCCCCAGCAAAATTATGGCCAATCCTCTGAGCAGACAGAGACCAGCAGAGACAAGATGCAGGAAATCAGCTCAGTGGGTGTGCTAATTTTGTCTTCACAGATGTCTTTTGGAGTTGGGCTGAAAACAGTGTTGATAACATTGGGATGGTTTTGTTGCTGCTGAGCAGTGCTTACACAGTGTGCTTTCTCTTTCTCTTACATCCCACCAAGGAGTTGGGGGACACACAACTGGGACATGTAACTGCATCTGACTGAAGGGATGTCCCAAACCTTATGGCATCATGTTCAGCATATAAATCCTGGGGAAGAAGGAAGGAGGAAACATTCAGAGTGGTGGCATTTGTCTTCTCAAGTAACTGTCACACATGACGGAGCCCTGCTCTCCTGGAGATGGCTGAACACCTGCTTGCCATGGGAAATGGTGAATGAATTTCCTGTTTTACTTTGCTTGCATGCATGAGTTTTGCTTGCCCTATTAAACTGTCTTTATTTCAGCCTATCAGCTTTTTCCCTTTTCTGATTTGCTCCCCAGTCCTGTTGGTGGAGGCGTGAGCGAGCGGCTCTGTGGTGCTTGGTTGCCAGCTGGGGTTAAACCACAACAGCAGGCTATCTTCACATACCATTGATAAAAAAAAGATTTGTTGTAGGGAGGGAACAGGCCAATTTACTGCCCTTCAAGTGCCCTGGCTGTTCTTCAAAAAGAGTTGGGTAGTAAAAAGCAGCCATCCCTTACATTCCCCGGTTGCTCTGTTAACAATGCATTTTTGTTAGGCATGTAGTAGCAATGCAGCTGTGACCTGAGATTCATTAGTTCTGTAGTTGGATAGATATATATGAATCCTACTGCTTCAGTTAGTATCAGCCAGAAGCTGACCATTAATTTAATCAATCAACGACTGAGACTCATGGACTGGTTACAATTAGTGTTAACTAAATGGTGAATAACAGCATATGTAAGCCCTGGCAGATGTTGTGATTCTCACTGGGCTTTGCTTTTTTTAAGAGGAACTGCTTATGCCTCAAAGAACTGTTTGATATAAATGAGGGGAAAAAAAAGAGAAATGTGAAAGAATAGATATCTCCATATCAAAGCAAAAGTTCAAGACCCAGATCCAGTAAAGAACATATTCAGCTGCACCCTCCCCAAACCTTTGGTAGAAGTGTTATAAAAAGAGATTTCTGTAGAATCATAGAATGATCTGGGTTGGAAGGAATGTTAAAAACCATACAGTTCCAGCTTCCCTACCATGGGCAGGGACACCTTCCACCAGACCAGGTTCATCAGGTTTCCCGTGCTTCCAAGAGTGGGGTATTTACAACTTCTCTGGGAAATCTCCTCCAGTGCCTCACAGTAAGGAATTTCTCCCTAATAGTCAATCTAAATCTAGATGAGAGAAGAAAACAGGTGACAATGAAGATAAAATAATGATTTCACTGAAGAAAATACAGAAACAGGAATGTAGTGCATGGTCTGGGTGTAGAAACTGCAGATCAAATAGGGGGAATTTGCTATGTTGGCTTGTCTTGCTATTTAAGGAAGAAGCTTTGGCACTATTTAAGAATTTACAATTGATTTATTCTCTGTAAACCATCCTGTAATTTTGAGAGAATCAGTTCAATAGAACATGGCTGCTTACCAAGCTCCCAAAGAAGGAAGGAATGTCCTGACAGCATTTTGCAGTTTTCCTCAGTTTGTAAAGACAGTTGTTTTATCAAGTGTAAGAAATAAATCAGGAGTCTGAAAATAGGGATAAAATTTACAGGCATAAAACTTTCTCCACGGAATAAAATTATATAAAATTAAAGTGACTTTTAATTTCTAAATATGGAGAACCAGAAAAGTTGCCAGTCTAATGTATGAAGTAGTGAGTAAGTGGGTAGTAGGAATACTTTACTGGTAGGAATAAATCATTTCTTTGCATTGATTACCTGTTTCACCTCAGAAGTCAATATTTAAGGACCGAAATTTTCCATACAATTACGAATTAAACAAGGTTGCTGAAGAAGAAGGCAATCTTACACACTTGTCTAGACACAAATTGTAGTCAATGAGCCCCATAGGTTAAGACGTTCAGTAATCCAGTGTGCTTAAAAGGTTTTATTAAGAATAATCCTGATAGTATTGATTCATTGATGACAAGATAAGATTTAGAAGTGCTAAATCTATTTGCCAGTCTCTTCAGTTTATTCAAAAGGAAGTCTAGCTTCTAATCCTCTGGATTTAATCTTATGTTGTATCATTCTCATGTTACAGAATAAATGTTTTGAGAGGATCTATTTCTCTGGATATGAAATGCCATAATATCTATTGCATTACGTAGTGGCCACAACAGGAACTGCCCTGCACATTTGATTTCCACATCTCAATCAAACCAGAGCTGAGGAGTGGTCCAGAAGCCGGTGGTGCTGTGCAGTGAAGATGATCCAGCTTTCCAGGGGTCTGTCCATCCATCACTGTTTTTCATTGTCTCTGACTCTGGGAACTGAGTGAAGGTGTTGGACACTTTTTTTGTGTAAAGCACTTCCTCTTTTTTATACTTTTGCTGTCAATATTGTTGCTCTGTGCATGATTCCACTGCATTTCAGTAATTGGTTATTTCAACCTGTAGTCTCTGCCTCTGTCCCTCTCTCACCAGGGGTGTGAGGGGAAGGAGAATGGTTTGTTTGAAATTTAATTTCTAACTGGTGTTGAAGCACTCCAGTACTTTATATACAGAGGCAAAGGGATTAAATATCTCTCCATTAGTGCTATTAACAGTACCCTTATTAATCTCTTTGAGTATTTGTTGTATTCTTGCTCCTGAAAAATACATTTTATTTCTGTTAAGAATCAACATTTTAGTTGTACATTGTTTCCATGGTATGACCTAAAATTTTCACAGATGTTTCTATCATCCTCAAAACTGCTCCCTGTGGACTTACTATGGCCTTCTCATCTATATCAGAAGATGAGGAATTTCAAGTCTTTCAGCTTGTTCTCTCTAAAATAAGAATTTTATCAAGTATTCTGTGTACCAAATATTTGTACAGAACAACACAGATAGTTTCTACCTGTGTGCTCTACACACTCATTTTTATAAAAAGAGGAAAAAGAGATTCATCACAACAGATGCAAGAAATTTGGCCCCTATCCCACACATATCCTTAATTGAGTTTGCTTTTCAAGAAGGCTGCTTTGCAGTCAAAAAAAAGGGGTTTTTTAGCAGTATGTGTTTTCTCTCTCATTTTATTATGTTTTCACTCTTGATAGAAAACAATCACTTTTCTTATCACTTTGGGAAATGAATTCTTTTTAAGCACAGATTAATACAATATTGATAAAAGCCATTGTTATGTATATATGTCTGTAGTGAACAAAAGTAATTTTGTTCCTCTAGACTTTTGAAATCTGCAGCATTATTGGCTGTCTAAATCTCATTGATTTGCCTCATGTAAGCATATGGAGCTTTTTGTAAGTAATGAAATGCTAGGGTTCAGTTTGGTGCATCTTTCATTAAATCTGCAGTGATGAAATCTCTTTAATAATGTGTATGACATTGTTTTCCCCTCCCCCAACTTTCATCTGGGATGGAGATGTAATTGAACTGCTTTTCTTTCATATTTTATGTGGACAGGTAGTAAAATCTATGATATTTTTAAGACATTGTGAAATTCACCTTTTTTCTCAAGTTAGAACCTTGCTTTTATAAATATGTATATTTATTGTCAGGATATATAAAACAGATCAGAAAAAATACTTGTTCAAACATTGAGTTAGTAGCCAGAACTAAACAAAAATCAGATAAAAAAGACAAAGAAAATAATTGTCAAAAAAACACAGACTTAGTCGTCAATCCCAAAAATACTTGATTTTATGGATACTTTTACAGAAAAGAATAATCCGTCTGACGATCATGGGATGATTGCTGTAAACAAAATTGAAATGTTGCTTACAATGAAATGAATAAGTGTGGCTACACATAAAAAGAAATCTCTAAGCTCTTATTGTTTTAAAAATGGGTAATAATATTTTTTTTTGTTATTGGGCACTTGGAATATAAACAGCATTATGTTAAAACATTCAAGTTTTATTTATAAAGCAAGATTCTGAGTCTTGGTCAGTACTTTAGTACATTAATCATATGATATAGAGAACTGGAACTGAAAAGAATGGAGGCAACTGTCCTTTGCACTGCATGGAGAAGTATATATGAGTTCAGAGAAAATGTTTTGTTGGGTAAAATATTTGAGCTTAAATTATAGCTATATCGATGATATGGATGAATCTCAGATAAAATTTAAAAAGCCTTCTTCCATGAAAAAATAAATTAATAAATAAAACTGTCTCTTTAAATATTAATAAGGTCAATTTATGAAGCCTGACACTGTCTTTACAGTGTAGCACACTTTACTTCTTCAGATAAGGACACTATGCTTGAAGATTACTTTAGTGCTGTCCAATGTCAGAACTTCATAAAGTTCATAAAAGAAAGCCTGTCTCTACACTTTCTTTCCTTCTATCACATAAGACAGAGTTTTATATTTCAGCTACACATTGACACTTGAATTTTTCAAAGCCACTAATTCTATACCATCGCATAACTTATTACCCGGCTCTGATGGGTGCAGTGTGTGGATCCAGTTCTTCAGCTTCCTCTACTTTGAATCCACTTATTGATTCCAGTATCTTCAGATATAAATCCTCTGGTCTCCTTTTCTGCATGTTACAAATTCATTGATGTGATACAGGTAGGAAAATAATGGATTTGTAAACTGTTGTACGTTGAAATGAAGGAAAAGCACGGGGTTTATTCCAAGGAAAAACAGCTGTTGAGGAACTGTGATTTTAAGAGGAGAGGATGGCACTGTGATAGAGCACAGCTGAACCATTCAAGAGGTTGTTTACAGGCGTCCTTCAGTTAGATGAAGTATTATAAGGCAAATGGTTTGCCCCCAACAGAGTATGTGTGTGTTACTAGATAAAGAATGGTCAGGGGCAGGAGCCATGACTGCCTTCACTGCTTAAATGCCAGCTTGCTCCCTGGATTTGGGCTGGGCTGGCTCTCTCCAAAGCAATACTTGCCTACAGGGATCGAAATCGAAGCAAGGTGGGTACAAATCAGACGGTGTCACTTGGCTTAGGATCATCCCTTGCTCTTTTAATACTTATCACTGTAGAGAGTCAGTATGTCCTCACATGCATGAAATGCCCCTTATAATTCTGATGATGCTGGAGAATTTCCAGTTGAAAACTTGTATGACTTTCTTTCCAAGCATTGACAGGATGATAAAGGACAGTCCAGTGGGCATTAGTAAGTGGAGGATATAAGCAAGGACATACCCAAGTCTGTCTTTTATAAATGGTGTTGAGTGTGTGGGGAGTGGGTATGTAATCAGTGACCCTCCCTGTTCCTTATTTTGTGTGCTTGAGGCCTGAGATCAGATTAATCAGGGAATTAATGTAATCTAGGTACCAATAGTCTGTATCTGCTCTAAGATATCCTGTTCCTGTTACCCACAAAATAGCAACTATTTTTTTAAAGGGGACTCTTAGAAATGTGATTTATCAGAAGGCAGAAGCATGAATTTTGTATGTCTCTATGGATTATAATCTTGTTTTATATCTTTGTAGCAGTCAGCATATAGCCAGCATAGATGTTTGTTCAAAAATGAGTCTAAATATTTTGAAACATTTCATAATTCAGAAGTCTTTTCTGTAACTTTATATTGGTGGTACATAATAGCCTTAATTAAGGGTTAGAGTAATTTCAACTGTTTTCAGAGTTTTTCCACCCCTGGAACCTAATTTTTTTCCTATACACACTTTTCTCTTAACCACCTGAACAATTATTGTAACAGCTTGAATTCTTATATTACCCTCTCTGCTCCCCACTGTTACTTTGCCTTTCCAGTAAGCTCTCTTCAGAGATAAATACAAATATGAATAGCACTTATAATTCAGCCTCTTCTAAAAGAACATTTCATTAATTTCTCAGTATTTGTATCTACTTATGACATTTATGTACTCTGCTGTTGTTCACTTTTCTCTTGTTTGCTTTATTACTTCTCTGACGTGCAGGTTTTGGAGATTTCTTCTCTCTCTTGTGATGGAAGGCCACTTGGTATGCATTCCCTTTCCTTGTCCTTGGTTTTTTTTCCTTTAATCCTGCTCTTTTTTTCCACATATAAGCCACTTATCTGAAAAGACTGAATGCATTTTTCCTGACTTATCTAAAAAGACTGAATGTATTTTTCCTGAACATAATACAATATATCTTTCTTCTACTCTGAAGAAACACTGAAATGAAGCAATTTGATTAAAAAAGGAAAGAAAGAAAACCAGTCTGTGTATAGTACAAAAAGCACCATTAAAATAGCTTTAAAAAAACAAAATCACAAATCTATGTTTTTAACCTGAAACAATTTTATTGGAATCAAAATACAAAAACCCATTTCTAAAGCATTTTAAGTTCTGCAGCTTTTATTGTTTTATTTTAGAGATACTGTAGGAGTGACACAGAAATTGTTAGCATTTACACATTTCCCAGGTTTTGTTTTGCTAAAAAATAATTTAAATTATTTATAATTTCCAGTTTAGGCAAAATTTTATTGGAAAGATAGAAGAGGAACCCTCTGGAGGAACAACCTCTCTTATAAATGTTTTAAAAAATATCACACTAGCTATATTATTTGAATTACAGTTTTGAACTCTTGTCCTTTTCCACGCTAGCATTAGTTTAAATGTCTTTTGCTGCAGTTTTCTTAGAATGTACCACAGCTGAACAACACATTTTGGAAGCTTTCTGGGACACCCCACTGGTATTGACTGGACTGGATGGATGAGAGTTCAAATCCCCATAAAGCTTAAAATTGATTTTTTGAAGAATCCAGTCACTTTAAGAAAGCATTCCAATACAGAGGCCACTTGTAATAGGCAGTTCATGTGCTGACCAGAAACCCCACTCAAAAGCTAAAAATTCTGTCTCAACAATTGTTTGTCAAAAAAGAGGAAGACAGGTTACAGTCCAGCTCTACTGAAGAAATTTATTCCGAAATATTGTTGCTTTTGAAATCTAGATGTCCCAGTTTCTCGTCATCCAGTTTCATCTAGAGCTTTGTTTTTCACTGATTTTTCTTTTCTCTAAGACAAGTTTGTTTCTTTTTAATATAGTCAAGCCCCATAAACCCGTAGTCAAAAACCATGTATATCACAGAATAGTTGAAGTTGGAAGGGACCTCAGGCATTAATTACTTTCAACTCTCCTCCTTAACAGGACCACCAATCCATGAAGTTGGGTTTTAACCTTTTGATTAAATGTGTGGGAATAAGGAACATGAATGGACCTGAGTCAAATACAGGTCAAATCACTGCCTTCTAGATCCTGGGCTTAGCTCTTTATTTTGTGCTTCATTACATTGCATTTAGGTGTCCTTTGGATCAGGAAAGGAATTCTACTAAAATTAAACCTTGGAGGTCGGTGGAGCAAAACAGTGGCAGATTGGGAGAAACAAGAAGCAACAAAAGCATAGTCCTAGATAAAGGGAAAGTTTTCACATTCTAGTTCCTGAGTAGCAGAGCAGCTTTGAAATTCACAAATTCACTGCTTTTTTGGGGAGGGAGGGTGGAGTTTATTCATGCAGTGTTAAGAAGTCACTTCTGTCAATAGATGGGAAAGATGGATAGAAGAAATGAGACCAGATCAGGATTCAACATCTTCATGGGTAGTCTGGGATGGGGAAGAATGAAGAACGTGAGGTGTAGGGATGTTTTGAAAGAATGTATGTATAGCTTCTGTGAGAAAAATCCAGTTTATCTCAGTACTTATTCAATGGAAGTGACTTTTTTGACTTTTGGGACCCCTGAGATATTTCTAAGAACTTAGCTATTGGGAATGGTAGTAGGAGTGCTGGAAAGTGGAATAGCTTCATGTTCTTTGAGGCAGAAATAGTAGAAAAAGTGAAAGACCAAATAGAATTATAGAATCTTTAAGTTTGGACAAGATCTCCAGGATCATCAAGTCAAAGATTTGTTCAAACACCCCCCCATCAACTAAACCATAGCGCTAAATACCAGTCCAGAATTTATATTAAAAAGTCCAATCTTGGAATTTATTAAAAATTTTCAAGAAATTTTCCTGAGGGGATGGTGGCCCCACCAACTCCCTGGGCAGCCAGTTCCAATGCTGAACCACACTTCCAGACAAAAACCTGAACCTGCCCTGACGCAGCTTGAGGCTATTTCCCCTTTTGTCCTGTCACTTGTTGCTTGGGAGAAGAGGTCAACTCCCACCTTGCTCCAGCCTCTGCTCAGGTAGTTGTAGAGAGTGATGAAGTTTCCCCACACCCTCCTTCCCTGCAGGCTAAACAACTCCAGATGCATGGCTGCTCCTCAGATGCCTTTCTCTTCAGGAACATCTTGTTCCAAAATGATGAAAGTCTGATTTAATGCAAGTGATCTCAAGCAATAGAACAGATGATCTGCATATGCAGTACCAGTTGCCCTCGTCTATTCCTCTGGTTAAACTGAGCAATTCCTGTCCTTTGGCAAAGCAGCTTGACTAATTGTAATTAATTTTTGCTGTAAGCTAGTGCTTTAAATGCCAACAGTAGTTGTGCTTAATGAACTAAGTGAAAACGAAAATGAAATGGATAGTTCCTTGTCAGAGGAGGAAAAAAATTATGAACAACAGTATAGAGGAGCTGTATATAAATATATATAAAACAACTGTTATAACTTCTTAAAGAGCATAAGAGTAATGTAAAGAATAAATCAAAAGAAGTGTGTTGTTGCTCAGCTGAATAGGAAGCTGTCCTAGTTAATAGGGCCAAAATGTTACTGTAATAAGTTCTTCTCCTTTATGTTAAAAAAGTTGAGATAAAGCAGAGAGATGTTCAAAGAAGAAATTCTAAGAAGTTTAAGGCAAGAAGTTAATAATGAGATGTCTTCTGGGAGTGCTAAATGAAAAGGGAAAAGTGTTGAATACTACTTTAAGCTAGGCTGCTGCACAGACTTCATTTTTCAAATTTCAAGGACAGTTACTGTGGAAGGAAAGCATTTGGTAATAAAGATCTGATTAGTGATAAAAAATGCTTTTAGAATCCCCAGAAACTGTACTAAGATTTAAAACACAAAGATGCACTAGTAAGGGGGCAAAAAGCTGGCAATGGTACTGTACATGAATACATCAATTTTCCAAAATATTTAACAGGACAACTAAAATCAGAGGTACTTTCTGCTATGTTTGTCAGCTTAGTATGTATGAATCAATATATGTTAGAACTGTATTTGAAGAGCTTAGTTTGAACTCATTGTGCCAGTCCTAAACAGCTTTAGAAACTCAGGTGGACTATTGTCTTTTACAACATTGCACATTAGAACCTGGAAAAAATATATATTCAGCTCTGTTTATTTGGTTTGTAGTGGAGGGCACTTCCAGTTAATCCCCACAGTTACCCTAAATACAGATGGAAAAACTCCCTAAAAACTTTTGCACCTTACTTTTGTTTCACTGCTGCAAGGACGTTTAAATTTACCACAGGCGTAGAGGGTAGGATTGGATCTGTGAGCCAGACCAAACTTATCACACTCAGAGCATAGAAAAAGGAGTGCAAAGTTGAGGGTGCCATCAAGAAAGGGAAGGGAACTCAACAAATACCTTAGGCCTGTGGGACTTCTTTTTATTGAAACAACTATGGATTTCGACACTGTGAGAGAAGGCACTGATGCTTGCAGGAGTTGCCTCCGTGTGTACAATCTGTCCTTCTGGTTATGTCTGGTGAATAGTAGTGAGTCTCTGGCTTAGCTTGAAAACTCTACTAGATCAGTAAGAATTGTATTTGCTTTGGCATAAGAGAACTATTTTTCTTCCTAGTTGAAATAGGACAGCTCTCATCAGTTTTTTGTTATGATTTCAACTGAACCTTTGCTGACTATGTCTGTGTTAAGAAAAACCAAAACAAAAGCGGAAAGAAAGAGCACCACCACAAAAAGATATCCCCATGGGACAGCCTTCTGCACCAACCTGTGATTGTTTTGGCTACTGAATTCTAAGTGTCATCACTGTTACAGTTTTGGCTGGGCCAAAATGTTCACTCCAATTTTGTCTGAGTACAAACTGATGAGAGAAGACACCACGAAACACACCCAAAAGGCATTATGGACAGCACTGCTCCATATTTGGGTCTCTCTGCTCTGTTTACTTCCCCAGCCCTGTCCCAGCTGACTTTGAATCCTCATACTCCCCCATGTATTTTTTATGATACACTGCAGATCTTCAGTGTATGTGTCATATCATCTCAGAGTCAGCTGTAGATTTTTCTTCAGAGATTTTGAACTGGTAAAAATAGATAGAAATAACAACCAAGTCTCCTTGCCAGAGATGTACTACATAAGGCCTGAAAAAGATATGTAGCCAAGTGCTACGCTGTGAGGAGGTGGCTCTGCTGTGTCACTTTGCCTTGGAGACAGAGAAAGAGTATTTCTTCAGCTTATTTTGCTAATACCCATGTGCCTGCTAGTCTGCTGGACACCTAAAAGAACTTCTGTTGCGTGACAACTCTCTGAAGCAGAAAAAAAATTCAGCAAGATCTCAGCTCTTGTTGGAAAACAGAGGCATCTTTTGTCATCCCTTTCTGATTCTCTTTCTGGCACCTATAAGACATCACTGCAGTTTCTGGCATGGTGAAGGGTAATTTTTCCTGCCAAACACCTTACCTTGCTTTCTGATATCATAATTTAATATCAAACATAAATAATTGATGGTTTTGTTTTTTTTTGGATGTGCATTCTGAAACATCCAGTAAACATCCAGTAAACTGTCCTCACAGAGGGCTCCACCTTTTCTGGAGCCTCCAAGGCCACTCTTTCTCTTGCCACTCTCCTACCTGCTTAGCAAGAAGGACCTTGTGAATTCCTCATTTCTAAACACTTCACAGACTTCATCAACAAATCTTGGGAGAGAGGGCAGAAATCTGGATGCAGTATTCCACAGAGGTGCATAGCTCACACTCTCAGTGAAAATAACAGTCTTGTACTTTAGAGTTATCTTCAGTTTAATAAATAATCACTTGTACACAAAAGGAATGTCTTAGTTTACCCCCAGCTGGCAACTGAGCTTGACACACTCATTCACTGCCTGAGGTGGGATAGGGAAGAGAATCAGAAGAGAAAAAGAAAAAAAATCATTATTTGAGATACAGACAATTCAATAGGTAGAAAAAAGCCACACACACAAGCAAAGCAAACTAAGGAATTTGTTCACTACTTCCCAGGTGTTTAGGCAGCCCCAGGAAAGCAGGGATCTGTCATACACAATGGGTGCTTTGGAAGACAAATTCCATTATTCCTTCTTCCTTCTTCATCTGCTTTTCAGTGCTGAACATGATGTCTTGGGATATCCCTTGGATCAGTTGGTGTCAGTTGTCCCTTCTGTGCAGTGCTGTCCATCAGCTATCCCACTAAGCTTGAATGCCTGATGCTGTGGCAAACTCCTAGGAAATGGGAGACTAAAACAGCAGTCCTTTGAAGTGGTAAACCATTTTAAACACTGTGTACAGCAGAATGGATTCAGCGGAATCCAGACGGAGCTTCTCAGAGACACCTCGAAGTACACTCAGTTTGTGTTGAACAGCAGCTCTTTTGTAAAAGAGCTCTATAGGACTGGACGAGCCAGGACAGATTTAATACAAAATTAGACATTTGAAGCTTTAGCTAGGAGTTTGAGGGTTTAAGTTACACCATGATCACTTTTTGAATTCTAGCTAAGGGTCTAAACCTAACAAAAAAAATTAAGTTCCAAAATTAATTTATAAGCATGAACAATAACATGACAGGCTAAAAGGATATTCAAAGATGGAGGCAGAGGCAGCTTGTATTGTCTTTCACACTGAAAAATGCAAAGAGTAGGAAAATTATCTAGGTAATATTTGTGGAGTATTTGGCTTAGGCTAAAATTCAGTGATGCATGCTGAACTCCCATGACTGCAGTCTTATTTATGGGTTAAGAAGAATGAACTTGTATCCATATTTCTAGAGCCCCATGCTGTCACAACCATATTTCCAAAGTCTCATACCTTCTCAGTGATATTTCTTGGGGGCAGTTCCTCACAGCACAGACTCCTCCTTCTGCTTGTGACTCCTTCATCACAGCTCCTTCCAAGCTTTCCCTGACTGGCCAAGCCCACCCTCTTTTATCATAGTTATCTTCACTAGCTACAGCTGCAGCCCAATTAAGGACATCACAGCTGCAGCCCATCAAAACAACCGGGGCTTATCAGGGCAATGCCTATATACAGATATTCAAATACAATACAGATATTTTACTAGGACTCCTACTATATGAACTAGACTGGCAATGCATTTCTATGGAAAAATCAGGAGATATACAGGACAGAGCAGGGAGCTTAAATTTGTGTATACTACTAGATGTTGTGGAGCCATCACTATGAAATTAGCATTCACCAGTAGCAAAGTTGTTCAGGACAAGTAAATAACATGGAAACAAAAGTGTATATGATGAAGAAATACTGGCCAATATTTTCTGAGCTAAATATCAAATCACAGTGGAAAATTTAAATGCCAAAGTGCTTTCTGTCTTTATTTTATGCCCTTGCTAATGTCCATATGTTCTCCACCCTTAAACAGCATTTTGCTTCTTTGGTAGAAGTAGTGCTGATTGGAGAGATTAAGCAAATTCTAGTAAGTTATTACCTATAAAAAGGACTATATGATTTTCTTTTGAGAATTCATTGTTTGAGTTACCCAAATCTTGAACAGTAAATAGCATGTCTAGAAGAATGATATTTCTGCAGTGTAATAGGAAATACACCAGAGGACAAAAGTTAATTAAATTAAATATTGTTTAAGATAATTTGTTCATGTAAAGCTCACATTGGTTGTAAGTAATAACTAGTTTAGCAAGATCATAATTTTAAACTTCATTTCCTTGTTCCTAGATTTTGAATGGTATATTTATCTTGTCTAATTATAAGACCATCACAATTTATTTAGAGAATAATAATTGGAAACAAACCCACTATCACCAGCCCACATTACTTAGAGCTTTTAACTTGTAAAATGCCAAGACTTTGTTATTCCTATAAGAAACTGCATCTAATTTTGTAGGTACTTCCCCTGGTTTCAAAAATGAATGAGGGAAAATAGATTTAACGCATTTATGAAAATTTGAGTCCTGGGTGCCAGCGTGCAATGAATTTTATAAATACCAAAGGCATAATGAATTTTCTTCAATCTCAGAAGATTATGGAAAAATTGCCACAGTTTTCAGAGACAGCTGGATTGTGTCCCAAAATAAGGCAGAACTGTGCAAATACTTTTTTTTTTCCTTTATGTCTTGTGTCAGTGTGAAATCCATTGGACTTACAGTAATTTCCATTTACTACAGCTCCTTTGCTTGGAGATCTCTTTAGCTGAGGTTTGTAAAGTGTAACGTTGTATAGAAACCAATGACAAAAACTGAAAAATTGCATAGTGCTACATTGTTCTCTTGAGATTATCTCCCCAACACTTTAATATAGAGATCCAAAGTTTTGATTATTTGATAGTATTTGGTTATTAGATGGTATTTGAAAAATTGCTGAAAAGTTAAATGCTATTGCAAATCTTCACACAGTTTCATAGAATCAACTCCATTTGGAAAAATACTAGTAAACAGAATTTTCGTCCAATGCTACAAGGCAGGAAAAAAAAAAGCTCTTTGACAATATTTAAAGCTATCAAGAAAAAAAAAAACCCACTCAAATTTATTTTGGTGTTTCAAACCAAATTAGAATTAAAAAAATAAAGGAGAGAGAGAAAATTTTGAATACAGTCAACAAGATTTTTAATCCTCTGAAGAGTTCCTCTCCTCCCTTGATTTTAAAGTATGCTGGGAACAGAAATAATTAAACAGATTTTGCCTTCATTATGGGAAATTTACAACTTCTCTGGGCAACCTGTTCCAGTGCCTCATCACCCTCAAGTAAAGAAATTTTTTCCTAAGATCTAACCTAAATCTAACCACCCTCAGTTTAAAGACATTCTCTCTTGTCTTATTACATGTCCTTGTAAATACCCATCCTCCTTGTAGTGTCCCTTCAGGAACTAAAGACCTTTAGGTCTCATTCTGATTGCCAAAAAATATACTTTTTTTTCTCCCTAATGAAGGTGTGGATACAGTTTTAGAATTGTATTGTGAATGTTCTCACAGCAATAGCCCCCAGAATGTGTATCCACAATCTGTGTGACACACGGTGTTTATCAGTGCACGCTGCGGGCAGAGCTGCAGGGGATGTGTGGGATGACAGAAGAGGTTCTGTGCGTTCCCTTACCAGAACATGTCAGCTGGAGTGAGTTGCAGGCTCACAGGCCCCTCACTGATTAATTTGCAGTTTGTTTGTTTCAATTTTCTAGATAATCTTTTGGGTAGCTAGAAGACTGATGCTCCTTGAATTTGATGAATATCTAAACAAGAATATTGCAACTACTATTGCACCATGCATGCATTTCCCTCCATATATTCTATACAGAGAAACAGATGATGTTTCTTAACCCATGCTCTACCCTTTTTTTTTTTTTTTTTTTTAACTTGAAGAATCAATTTATGGCTAGGAATGCACACAGGAATGCAAAAAAAAAAAATTCAAACCACACTGTAAATAAAACTTAATTACTTGAGAGGTACTAACTGCTCCCAGTCAGTGGCAGATCACCATAATCAATCAGCTGCCTTGTTCAGGATGAGTATGCTCCCATCTGAAAGAGATGGATCTGCTGGCAGGCACTTTTATTAATGTTTTAGGAGGATGAGAGGGCATATTAAGGTGAAATATAGTAAAGCTGGATGAAATCTTCTGTTTCAGTAGTGCAAAGAAATTGTAGGTATGCATGAGTAGTAATTCACTAAATATTCTTGTTCAGGCTCTATAGGTGCTATCTCATTAAATTATTTTGTTGGCTTAAAAACATGTTGTAAAGTGGCAGCAAACTCTGTATGCTGGTGAAAAATCTTAGGAACATTTTTCCAGATGATGAAGGAAGCAGATGAAGTTGTTTCCCTCCAGTCTCACCTTTAACTTCACTGAGTGAATGGATTTTAAAAAAATTACATAAATTTGCAAAACCAGGGCATGTGTGTAAGCCTCTGTGTGTGCTCATTGGACAATTTTACCTGTCTGAACCTTTATCTTAGCAGACACTCTGAATTTGAGCTGGAGACTTCTAGAGTCAGTAATATTGGTTTCTGTAATACAAAACATACCATGTCTCTGAACTCAGATCTGTAGCCACAGCCTATGAAAAGCTAGGTAGATAGAAACAAATCAAAATTCTTTACCTACAATCTCAATAAAACCCCCCAAAAACCCAAAACAAACTACCTAAAAATGTGCTTGAGTGAAGACTTCAAGTGTGGGGTTCAGCTACAACCTTTAAATACCTGACTGTGTTTGTCTTAGACTTGAGCTGAAATGAATGCCAGACAACTTTCTGACCAAGACTTAAAAACCTAAAATTTGCACCTATGTTTGTGTCCCTAATCTGACACTGATATCTATGACATGACTTTTTCATCTAGATTTTACCATTTATCAGTGTTATGGCTGTTTTGTAGCAGTATGTTTTCCATGTATTTTTCATTTAAAAAGCATCCACTAATAATCTGCTTTAAGTAAAATTAAAAATCATCAATATGTTTTTCTTTTTTCCATGTTTTTTTCTGATTATTATAGAACATTAATGATAATTTTTTAAAGCTTTAAATTTTTATATCCTGTAGACTGATAATTTATTTCATCTATTCTATATTAATATTTTCACCTATTCTAAATGATTATTACTGTGCCTTACAAGAAGTTGGAACTTGTCACAAAAAACGCTCTTCAGATTTCAAAGAAGAGAAATTCAGAGATTAATTTCTGAAAGATACAAAAGACTTGTTTTTAAAACTGTTCTGAAACTAGCATCACTGTTATCTAGACATTAGAAAGTGCTTGCTTAGTACAAGTACTATATCTGCCTTGAAATCTTAATTTCTTTTTCTTCAAACCTTTTAGAAATGTCCCAGTTGATTGGATGATCTTCATTAGTGAAAAGAAATTACCTAAGACAGAGAAGTTTAATGGGGTTTTGCTGTCTCTAAGGGCTTTTCAAGTCCCTGTATTTGAAAAAGGTTTGCTGTAACATGAAGCAGTATTCTAAGATTACCTCCCACAGAGAGCTGAATAACCTATTTCACTGTGCATGATGATTTATCAGCATCACTTTAGTCAATTGGGTAAGTTTTCCTCCATTTGTACAGAGAGCATTTCATACTTCAAAAGTATAGAATCATAAGTCATTGTCTATTTGTTCCAGTAGGCACACCAAAATAATTTAATTAAATAAAGACCCTATGGAATTTTATGAATGCACATACCTGTGCAATAGCACATTAAGTAATGATAATGCAAAAAAAAAAAAAAAAAAACCCAAAAAAATCACGTAGCTTCTAAAAAACATCTTGTAGTAAAATTTTTGTGCTTCCTTGAATTTGGGCTTTTTCGTGTTCATATTGTGACACATCTATACATAAATGTTCCTACAGGGAACTTCAAAGCTATACCTATTACTAAGCTGAAGACTTATAGCCTCAGCTCTCTCAATGGCATAAATTCATTTGCAGAGGGAGCATTTCCAGTTACATGAGATATTCAAGAAGTTTTTCCTGCAAGCCTACACAAAACCTAATGAATATTATAGGATGTAATGTAAGTGGATAGGAAAAATATTTTTGTGGATGCAGACAAATGGCAGACCGCAATATATGTAACTGCAGTGGTGATAATTCTGAAAGCGCTGAAACTTAGTGGAGGCAGAAGGGTCATGAAGAAGCATCAAAGAGAATGTGCTGAATCTGAAAACACTGTCAGCTATCTTTATTGTGGTGCATGGGAAGGAACCTGTTAGCATGATTTAATTCACAACCAGCCTAAGCAATTTGGTGTTAAGCCAGGTGTTGGCTGTTTGCTGCTGACAAGGAAATTTCATTCTGAATGAAAAGATAAACCCCAAAATTAAGGGAAATGTTGAGGGTGTTGGCAGAATTCAAAAGATTTACTATGCTCAGTGATTTTTTCAACACTATCACTCACATTTCTGTGGTTGTAAAGCCAACATCGTTATGTAAAAATATAATTTGGTAAAAAGGTTTATTGCTACTAGAGAAAAAAAACCTGTAAAAAAGAATGACAGTGTTATAGGTCAGACAACTTGTCCACTTTAATATAATATACTCTAATAAATTGCCTAAACTGACAGCTTAAAACTAAAGAAAGACATTCCCACAAATACTGATTTTCTTTACGGAAACATTAAAAAAGTTGGTTAATTTTCACTTGGTTTACAAAGTCCCTGGGAGATCTTGAAGTTTAGGCATATTCCTCAGTGTCCAGAAAGGCATTTAAAAACCTGTGTTTAAGATCAGGCACTGGCAAATATCTGTTTGAGAGGATTGTGCTACACTGCCTCTGCACAAAGTGATCCATGGTAATTAAGAGAAGAAAGAGCAACATTCAATGATTGCTGTGTCACTGTGCCCTGGAAAGATTGTTTGCAACCTGTTTTCTAAGATTTTTTATTTTCTACATTAAGGAATGGAAGGTATAATGTTTTTGCTGCTTTTAGTCTGAATTTACTCTTTGCATCAGGCAAACTTGAGGAGAAATTAAGCAATATTTTGTTTTACACTTAATGCATCAAGAGTTCAGAATTAAGTTCATAGCTACCTGGGTCTTATCAGCTCCTTAAAACTGCTGCTTCATCTGAATTATAAAATAGAAAAATAATTGTTTTATGTACAGTTTTGCTGAAAATGATCTGGATTTGAAAATTCATATAGTATGGTATACAAAGATTAAAAATTCCTTTCTACAGCTAAGCCTGAAAATGAGCTCCGGCAGCTTTCTTGAAAGATTATTCCCTGCCACTTCTTATCTTTCAGAAGTGACATTATCACTCCACTGTAAATGTCAGTTAGGCTTTAGTAAGTAGGTCTAGCTCCCAATCTGATCACAGATAAAAATTGTTGTTAATAGTCCTGATAATTGACTGGACTACACCAAATTTCTAACATAATGTGAATACTGTGCGCTATCAACGTGTGGAAGAGAAGACTGCTTATCATATTAGCAGACTTTGTATACTTAAATTTATAAATGGATTGTATAAAATAGTTACAAGATATAAAAGACTTTAGTTTAAGTGTCTTAGATGCTGGTCAAACCAGAGACAGTTGCCAAGCTGCTCTTGTGAGAGTGAGTTTCAGACCGACAACTCCAGTCTGCCTTTTGAGAGACCCTCATACCTCTAAAATGTCATCACTGAAAGAACTATCACCTGCAAAGAAATAAATGTGCTGAAAGAAATATATTTTAAATCCTGTAAAAGCTGGGCAAAGAACTAATGTATCAATTTTTTCTCTATTAGCTCTTGAAAGAGAAGCCAGGTCAGAGCAAGATCTCTAAGCTCCACTCAGATTTCAAGAATCATTTCCAGAGATCATACTCATGATATCACGGTAAAATTTATCCACACTTTTATAGGAAAAGAGAAAAAAAGTATTGATATGTTTAGATCTGGAAAAAATTTGAATTTATTTGTTTCTGTGCTAGTATCATGTATCTATGCCACACCCCACTCACTCATCTCACTCACAGTTGTTAATCTGTGCTGACTAAAAATGCTGCTAAAAATGAGACACTCTGCTGTCCAGCTGAATGATTTCTATGTAAGCTTTCACTCATTATATATTTGGGGTTCAAGCTGATGAGAAATCTCATATGACTAGATATGAAAGGATCCCATTCTGTTCTGTAATGTGTTTTCTCATGCCATTATTAGCAACTGGAGTGCAAACAATAGTCAGGAAAAATACTTATTGACCTGCTGATCAATGCTAGTGCCATAAAAGGATTTACAGGCAGGTAGAAGTGAGAGTTAAATTATTTCATTGAAACGGCTTTTTTAGTTGCAGTCCTTAACCTCAGGACAGAGACTTAGAGGAGTAAGTTTAAGCAGATCAAGGAAGGTTTTGTCAAAAAGGTAATAGGCTCTGAACTCCTCCACTCAGCTAAACTTCATGCTGTTTCTGAGAAGAATTTTTCTGGGGTATAAAATTCTATCACTTGGCAACCTGATAAAGTCACGAGACTATATTTAAGTTGCTGAAAGACACAGGAGGAAGGTAAGGAAAAACACTGATAGTATGAAATCTACATAGCACACCCAAGATCTGGAAGACTAGGTTGTTGCTATATTTAATTTTCCTTTTTACAAAAACATGAGATTTCATAATTAACATTAACTTTAGGGAAAAATAGAGGTTTTTTTATGATTTCACTGAAATTATTAGCTCTTGAAAGAGAATATAATTAATATAGGAAAGAATATAGTTAATATAGGAAAGGGCAGATTCTGATGGAGTCTAATAGCCACATATTAAGACCCCACACACTCTACCTGGAAAAACTGGAGCTCATTTAAAATAATTATTTGAAATAATTTTTAACTCATTGAGTAAGTCCTAAAGAAATCACAATAGCTGTATTTTTCAAAGGTTCATTCCTGCAAACATATATAATCTTTCATATTTATGAACCTGTGCATTTTTAACAGATCAACAGAAGAGAAATCTATAAGGCAAAATGCAGTTCCCTTCCCCTGCTGTCCCTGAGAAGAGACCGTTCTCTTGCTGTGACACAAGAACAGAAATACACCGTGCTTCTGCCAAAATGACATGTTCTTTTTTTCCTCAAATAGACATCACTTATAATAAGTTCTTCAAGTTCTGCTCTCTGAGTCTTTGAGAGGTCAGAATGACTTCAAGTAACATAAAGGAGCAATAGTGAATAAAAAGAAGGCTACTCATACAGTCTTAATATCAATTTAAGGTGTACCAGAACCAGTAGAAAAAATGCATTATAAATTAAGAGACACAGTAAGAACCCAACCAGAAAAAATGACAGAAAATGTTCAATTTTAAAATTTACACTAATATTTTACAAAAGAAAACTCACAGTGTTGTAGCTAGAAATAAGCTACAATAATGACAGCTTCTATAATAGTTCATATTGAAATAAATAATTCTAAAGTTCAATTTTATAAAGTGAGGTTTCTCAGTTTTTTTATCTAGCTAGCAACTAACTCACTACTGCCATGATAAGGCTGGGCACAAAAAGAGTTATAATTTTTAATGGTGCCTTTTTTTGGATTATGACAAACACTTTTCCATGTACACACTGAAAGGTAAAAGGAATTTTAAAGTGCAACTCAAAGAATCATAAAATATCCTGAATTAGAAGGGAAATGCAAGGATGATGGAAGTCTAACACTTGGCCCTGCAAAGAATCATCCCCAAGTCACACCATGTGCCTGAGAGCATTGTCCAAAAACTTCTTGAACTTAGACAGGTTGGTGCTGTGACTGCTGCCCTGGGGAGCCTGTTCCAATGCCCAACCACCCTCTGGGTGGGGAACCTTTTTCTAATATACAGATTAAACCTCCCCTGATACAATTTCAGGCCATTCTCTTGGATCCTGTCACTGGTCACTGGTGTCTGTCCCTCCTTTTCTCCTCATGAGGAAGTTGTAGACATCAATGAGGTCTCAGATTCCTCTTCTCCAGGCTGAACAGACCAAGTGACCTCAGCCTCTTGTCATACAACTTTCCCTCAAGGCCCTTCAACATTTTTTGGTCCTCCTTTGCATGTTGCCTAATAGCTTACAGCCTTTTTCATATTGTGGTGGCCTGAACTGCACAAAATGCTGGAGGTGAGGCCACCCCAGTGCAGAGCAGAGTGAGACAATCCCTTCCCTTGCCTGGCTGGCCATGCTGTGCCTGATGCCTCAGAGACGGGCCTGGCCCTCCTGGCTGCCAGGACACTGCTGACTCATATTTGACTTGTCAACACCCAGGAACTCCAGGTTGCTCTTTCTGGCACTGTTCTCCAGAGCCTTGTAATCAGTCTGTGCATACATCCAATCTTGCTCTGACAGTGCTCTGTCCCAGGTGCAGTATGTGGAAATTTCCTTTCTTAAACTTTATAATGTTGATGATTGCCCAGTCATCTAATTTGATCTCTCTGCAGGGCTTCTTTGCCTTCGAGAGAGATCACAACTCTTCAGATTTTAGTGCCATCAGTAAACTTGGTGTTTCTCCAAGTCCTGCATCCCAGTCATTTATGAAGATGTTGAAGATGAGGAACACCACTAATGACAAGTCACCAGTCTGTGTCACCCCATGCACTGTGACCCCTTCAGTCCGACTTGTGAGCCAGTTTCTCACCCAGCGCATGATGTGTTTATGCAGCTTTTGCTGGACATATTGTCCAGAAGGATCCTGTGAGAGCAACAAAAGTTTTACTGAAATCCAAAAAGATTACATCAAATGGTTTCTCTTGATCAGCTAGGTGGGTTGCTTTGTTGTGAAAGGAAATTAAACTCAATCAACAAGCAGGATTTTCCCGTCATGAAGATGCTCTGATGACTGCGTTGTTGTTCAGGTGTTTTTGAATAACTCTCAGAATAATCATCTCCATAATTTTACCTGCCACAGAAGTGAAACTGACAGGGCTGTAGTTTCCAATGTCATCCTTCTTGCCGTTCTTTAAAACTGGGACAATGCTAGCCAGCTTCTAGTAAACTGGAACCTCTTCAGATTCCCAAGACTGTTCAGAAATCACAGAGATGCATAAAAATGACATCAGCCAGCTCTTTGGGTATACTCTTGCATGAATCCTATCAGGACCCTTAACTTCTAGGAATCCAGCTTGAGGAGCAGTTCCTGCACAACTTCAGGCTCCATTGGGAGTTTATCACTCTGGTCCTTCAGCTCAGGGCACTGAGACCCCTTCAGTCCTTCATAAGTGTTGAAGAACAAAATGAAGAATGCATTGCACTTCTCTGCCTTTTCTGTCTTGTTTGTGAGGCCATTGTCATAAAGTGACAAACCAATGTTATTTCTGGACTGTCTTTTCCTAATGACATATGTAAAAAATATATTTTTATTGTCCCCTTTCTGCTGAGGAATTCAAGCTGTTTGAAATTAATGAGCGAAGAATAAAAAATGGCTTTTTCTCAGACAGTCAGCACTTGTATATGTCACACAAATTGTTAAGCCATATGCTAGCACTTAAGTGTTGAATCTAGAATTAAATGAATCCCTTCATATGTGTTCCAGAAATTGCTTCTGAATCTTTTCAAATTAATTTAAACCATAAATTATCTTTAGATCTACAAAATGGGTGTTTCAGTAGTATTTGCAATTCACTGCTTCTTGCTTAACTCTGCTTTGCCTATGGGTACCTGAACAAAAATTATCTTTGGGCTGTAACAGAATAACTTGTTCAGCACCTCAAGGGTGTGTTAAGAATTTGGATAATGTTTTAATATAAAACTACTAATACTATGGGTCTGTCATTGAGTAAGATACTGATTTATGTAAAACAGCTTCCTGGTAGATTTGTCTGGAATATGCTTTTTGGTGTCTCTGGATGTTCTTAGTGGTTTTAATGCTTTTGAAAAATAAATGTGTAGGAATCTTGGTTATATTAATCTTAAAATTCTATCATCTGAGTCCAGTCATGTCTAAATTTACTCCAGCAAATCTCTTTGGCTTTTCATTGATCAGTAGATATGTGAATCTCTTATGCTGATACCAGGATCATATAACTGTTTTCTAGATTTTTTCCATGTCACTCCGTCCTGGGGCCATCAGCCCCTGCCCCAGTGATGCTGGAGCAGGGCTGGCCTCCAGTTCAGCCCTGCCATCCTTTACTCTGGGCACCATTGAGCTGTGCCCACCTGCAGGCATTGGTTTCCTTCAGGTGCCATCTTGTGTCAGCTGCCATCAGGCAGGTGATTTGAAAAGCTTCAAATATTTTGTACAGTGTTAGACTCCCATATTTAGGAAATGGAAATAATCCCCACAACAATACAATCGTGAGTCTAGAAGGATATTTGGACAACTAAAAATCCCAGATAAGTGTAGTCTATCATAGTGTATAATAAATCTGCCCAAATTTTACCTATTGTACTTATGAGATTTTCACTGAGTGTGAGACAAACATATTAAGCTAAATTAAAGTGAGTTGAAATCCATGCTTGAACTGAAGAAAGGATTCAATTACTAAACAGTTCTATCTGGCAATGGCATTAAGGCACACAGGCTGTTTGGAACAACAAAACATTGTGGAGTAGTATTGGGGATCTATTTGGGGCAGAGCGAATCAACACTGGATCAGATTTCTGCAAGCTGCCCTTTCTGAAACAATGAGTGAGATGAATTTACTCCTGAATATGCCCTGCTTGGATACAGAAGAGTCATTTGAGTGGCTCATAACAGAGCAATGGACTAATCCAGTTTGGAAATGCTGTGTGGATCTGATCAGCATTCCAGCTTGATCATATTTTATTTATCAGAATAATCAGACCCTTGGATTACCCAAAACTGAAGTTCTCAGCCTAAACTTTTTAAAGCTGAGAAGAATATGGGAAAGAGCAGTAAAATGGTATTACTTCATTCAGTCACCAAGAAAATTTACATACTTGCAGAACTTCTTCAAAACTGCATAACACAGTCTACAGGAGACTGATTAATAAATTTATTTCAACTGACACATGCCTCATTCCTCCCAATAACATATTTAGCTTCAAAAAGTACATCAAGCCAACAGGATTCTTTGCTATGTACATGTCTAAATCTCTGATTTGCTTTCCTTTTTAAATAGAGAGGACAGCCTGGAATCTGAACACATAACAAGCCTCTGGGGCTGCCACTCTGAATGGACTAGTACCAGCAAAATTTGCAAGGAAAGCTTACAACATGGCCACCTACTTTACCAAATTTCAACCCAGTATTATCTGACTGCAAAGATATTAAGTTCACATACGTTTTAAAAGGAAAAGAAATTATTTGCTAGATAGCAGAGTGACAAAAAGGGCAAACTCTTGTGAGCATACAGGTGTCATTTTTAATAAGGTTGAAGAACCGCATTTTGGAAATTATTTTATATACTTGTACCTACAATTCATAACAATTCAGTGTCTTTAGGAAAGGTTGCAAGATAATGAAGGAAATCTCTAAGTAAAATACTAATATCTCACTTAGCTACAAGAACTGATCCTCATAAGAATTAAAAAAAGTTATGTTGAAAACTGAACAGGGTATGTTGTTTAACAAAATTATATTAAATGTCCATTTGGCTTTTAAAAAAATTATATGTAAAGTCCATGGGGTACACAGTGCAGACAATTTACTCTGGCAAGTGAAGCCCCAAGTGTTTGAATGTGATAGAGTTCCTGTAATAGAGCCCTTCTGCAAAATGTTGCACTTGCTGTTTGGAAACCATGGGAATGGCTGTTACTGCATTATTTATCCAGCAACTACTATAGCTACTATGGCTGAAACCATTCAGGTTAATGACTTCAATGAGCTAGTTTTATTTCATTAATTCTTCTACATTGAAAATACCTAAATGAAATAAAGTAGTTGTTAAAAGGCCTCAGCTGTTCTACGATTCATATAACACGAAACATATAATATTCTTGAGATGCTATTTTAGTATTGAAAAATGAAACTGCTACATTATTGTGATGTAAGTAACTGAATTCTTTTACCATCTGGCTCAGAAGCATGGAAGACTGAGCTGGGAACCATAATCATGACACTTAGCACTGCTTATAAGGGAACAGTAAAAAGAAAAATAGCTTTTGAAGGCAAAATACTTAAAATACTATGATCTGTCTTCCAGAATTTACTCTTTCAGGGTCCTTCCCATACTATATTCCTCCAGTATGTCCCAGCTTTCTGGCACCTTAGGTCACAGCATGTAATATGAATTTTTTTTATGTTCAGAGTGTTAGACAGAAAGACAACAATGTGATTTCCTTTTTGAATGAAGGAAGAGCCTGTAAAGAAGAAAGATCTTGCAGAGTTGTTACTAAAATTTAATTCTAATATATGAGATCTTCATATTCCCTGCACTTTCTGAAATCTCTGATTGCATTCCGTAGGCTCCTACAAAGAGGTCACTTTCAGAGATTTTTGAATGAACTCAAGAAGCATAGTTTCCACATATGAAAAATTTTCATTGTTTACTAGGCCAGTGGCCCTATTGTGAAATTTAATGCTGACTAGAGTGTAAAAGTTATAAATTAAGTCCACTTACCTTGGATTTGTTTTTTCCTCTTCTGCATGAGACCATGATGTAGAAAAGCCAGGTGAAATGTACCTCTGGTTTTTGAAAAGTGAAGGCAATGAGACGTTCATCATTCACTGTTCATCTTTGTGATGTTCATGACTACCAACTTCAACATCATCTCTCTTTCTCTCTCTCTTTCTTTCTTTCTTTCTCTCTTTCTCTCTCTCTTTCTCTCTTTCTCTCATTCCCTCTTTCTCTCTTTCTGTCTTGTGTTCTGCTTTTTACTCTTCCAGTCTGTAGATTCTTAGTTCCAAGTTCCTTCAGATCCTTGTTGATGATGCTTTTTCTCCTCTCTGAAGATTGATTTAATTACATCAGTTTTGAAACAGCAGGACAAGAGCTGTACAAAGTTTAATAGATCCACATGTAATATTAATTTGCAGTAGCATTTTTTTCCTTTGCTATCTGTATTTTTTTCCTAACAAATTTTAAAATTCAACTGAATTTTTCATTACTACTGAAATGAATCAGAGAATCAAAGGTACTTTTAGGGTCTTTTCCCTGAATAGCAAAGTCATTTCAGAGACCATCACTGTAAAAGGATTTTTAAAATTCTTTTTGTGTATAGCTGTAGTTACAAAAAATTATCTACCCTGAATGTCAACGTTAATGGTTGAATTTAATCAAGCTGTTACATGAAACCAAATATTCAAATGTTTTGAACTGAAACAAATTTCTTAGAGTCTCTTTTTTCCACATGAGTGAAAAAGAAAACTAGTAACTTATTTCTGTATATACTGTGTGTAGTACCTAAATCATAAAACAAACCAAAAAAAAGGATGAAATGGTAACATATACTGCAAAACAAAAAGAGCCTGAGAGAGCTGCAAAAGCATTTTTACTCTGGAAGTGATTGATTTATTTTTCATTATTCACTTAATTACATTGAAAAAATAAAATGCTGTCTTAAAATTGATTTATAATCAAGTATAAGATGATTTATATTTTCTGTAGCAAGTCACAGGAAATTATAGTCTTTAGAAACACATAGATGGCAATCAATGTCAGCTAAGCTTTTTTACTCATCTTCTAGTTTTGCCTAATTAAACCTGGGTGACAGGACAAAGAAATTTCCCCAAAGGCTTTCTGATGTCTCTTTTCTATCAGCATAATTTCATTGTACTGTGTAGCTCATCTTCAGAAAATAAACAAGGCCAAAGTAGGCAGTAACCTCAAATCTATCCAAACCACCAACACATACAAGTGAAGGCAGAAAAAAGGAAATTGAAAATCTTAGCTGGTATAAATCTGTGAATCATATACATATACAGAGTTATCTGTACTGACATCAGCGTACCACGATGATTGACACACTGCTGAGGAATACCGCTGGTGCAAGCAGTTGGGCTTGCAGCATGCAGATTGAGATGCATTTTGAAAGGTGGCTTGAGCTCTCAGTGGGAGTCCCAAAAAAGAGGCTGGGAGCTGCCAACTTTTGGGATAACAAAGGGCAGGAGGATGGGTGCTGCCAGCCAGGTGAATGGACACTGAGAGGCACAGCAGGAGCCAAAGACTCGGGAAGATGCACGAGAGTTGTGTGTGCTTGGACTTGGAGGGGATAAAAGACCACCAGGGGGTCCCCCTTTGTTCAACTTTCCTCCTTGGAGCCACCAGCTTGGGCAGTGTCTGTGGTATTGTGCCAGGAATAAATGGAATGAGACACCTGAGACAACATGGAAACCTGGTCTGACTGTGTGAGTGGGGTGAGCAGGGAGCCGAGCTGGGCTCCCATCAGGTCACTGGAGCTCTCTGCTGGGAAGGGGCTTCAGTCCCAGCAGTGGAAGTCTGGCCCTGGGGAGTGTGACTGGTGGGGAGCCCCTGAATGGTCAGAGTGGGAAATTTCCTTCTCAGCAGCTGAAAAGCTGAGTTTCTTTTCCACAATGTTTCTTAGCTTGTACATCAGATAGTTATTATGAAGTGCTATTTTAAACTCTAGTATTTCTACAATCAAGTATTTCTACAATCCACAGGATATCTACAATCAGCTGTTCTAATTAGCTTTGTTATATAATTAGTCTTATAAATAGTAAAGAAATTCCCTCTATACACTGTTGCTCAGGTAAATTTGAAGAACTGGACAATAGGGTTTTGTCCTCCTGGTCTTTAAATCCCAGTCTATCCTAGACTGACTTTAATTTGTCATCCTAATGTAAATAATGGATAATTTCATCTAGTCACTGGAGCTGCAGGACCACTGTAGAATTCTAAATAATAATTAATGGTATATCTGGAGTCATCACTTTGGCTTAAGGATGACATCCAATATGCATTGATGAATTGATTAACCAAAAGGCATAGCATGAGGTATAAATTTCAGTGACATATGTGTAAATCCTGTGCTGCCTGGAAAGTAATGGTCTGTCTGAGGGAGAGGAAAATTTCCAATAATGTCTTAGTGCTGAATCAAGAACTGGATTGGCTACTTTAAGTGGTTTTTGTTTGTTTGTTTATTTGTTTGTTTGTTTTTTTAGAAAGACTGCTCAGAAACCGATCCTGGCCAGCTTGGCTGTACATCCACATTTGTCAGAATGGTTATTGTGCTTGTCTTCAAAAGGAATCTGACCTTCTTAGGAGTGTTTTAGATGGAAATGGATAAATTGCTAGTGAATGCAGACAAAAGCAAATTGCCTCTATGTGTTAAATATTAAAAATATCTGGTCTCTGGGTCCATATGAGGATTTGCATGAGATTTAACTGTCTGACTATCTCTACATATTTTCCTAATCCAAAACTGCTGATGCTTTCATACCAAGCCTGTAAACTGCTGGCTGACCATGTAAACATTTACTGGTGCAAAACAGAGAGATTTTTGATATGAGAATCTTAGTGTGCCAAAAACATTTTACATCTAGTGCAGAATAATAGGTCTGCTTCTACAGTAAAATCTACAGCCTGCTCCTTTGCATGCCTTGTCTGCCAACTCAGATCTGCCCTGCATTCCCAGATGCAAATAAAACAGGCTTTTGATGAGACAGTGAAAAGAGCCAAGTAGAGACTCAAGCAATAGGAATGACTACAGAAGTATCCAACACAGTCTTTTTCACATTCAGATTTGTGCTTTGTTCTGGACTAGTGGTCTGTTTGGGACAAAATGTGCCTCAGCTAAAAAATACTTGGACTTACAATTCAAGAATCTGGACTCCAGTTTCCTGGTTGGAGTGTGGTTGGTTGAACCTACCTTATCCAATAGAGCACCCTGTTACATCATTACATTATTAGATTTTTTCATAAATCTATTCAGATTAATATTGACAGGATTATTTACTTTTCATTAAGTAATTGGAGTGTGATTTCTAGGTTTCAAGTCCTTGTTTTTATGGTAGATTAAGTATTTTCTCAAAGATCACTACATATGTATATTTCTGTGATAAATAAATAAACAAACATATAAATAAATGAATGAAGGGGAAATAATAAGACATGGAATTAAAATCTTCTATGCTCCTGAAGAGTTTGTAAGAAATTAGCCACACTTTCGAAGAAGGAATTGATATATCAATTTCAGTTTTGTTCTAAGGGATATGAATTCTGAGAACAGATGGAGCATACTGCAAGGTGTACTCTTAAGCCCAAGAGTTCTCTGTTCTGATTAACTAAAAGTTATTCGGTCACTCCAGTCAACCCTTATATTCAAAAGAGAGAAATTGTCATCCTTGGGAGTGAAAAAAAGCTGAGATAGGACAGGGGAATTATTCTTTGAACATATCTACCTCTTCCCAGTGATTAGAAAGGGTGAATAGCTTGAGTATAAGGCAGGTAAGTTCCATTCCTTCTGCAAGCAGGGTCTTTTTCCTTGCTTAACCAATGAACTTTTTTTTTTTTTAATTCTGGATGTATCAGAACAAATTATACTGCACTACACTGCTAAATGTCTAAAAATAAGGCATGTAGTAATATAGATATTGAAATTATTTAAACAAAAAAAGGGGTAACTTAGAACCAAAGTAAATAGATGAAAAATTTTTGCAGAGAGATGGAAAACCTTCTGGAAAAGCATTTTTTTGCTCGTTTGTTTTATTTTTAGTTTTTAAAAAAATTTTTTTTTGTTTTGCTTTGTTTTATTTTGTTTGTTTAGGCTGGTCATGAGGACCACTAAGGACTTGAAGAACTAGAAAAGGGAATTATAGAGCTTAGTTTGGTTTCATGCAATTAACACTACTACCCTCAAATCAGGCTATATTTGTTCTAAAATAAAATGTAGAAAACAATATAATTTTGGAATGCTGTGGATTTTTTTTCTGACGCTGAGATACTTCAGTTAACACCTTGATAGGACCGTACATAGTAGAGAATGAGAAAGAAAGCACATGCACAAAAAATTTAATCTGTAGTCATCTATGTCTTCCTCTAATTTCTAAGATTTATAACTAAATTATAAAATTGTACCTGGTTTATACTCTTTTTATATGGAAAATATGCTCTGTTAAAAAGAAGTTTATAATGACTGTTTATATTTGAAGTGATAAAGACTTGCTTGGCTCTCAGTATGGCAACTGACTGGTTATTCCTGCCTTTGTTATGTTTGGTGGAAAGAAGGGTAGAGGAGATGAGAAAATTAGCTAATCTGTTTAAAACCAGTTTTACTACTAGCAGGAAATGCACAAGCAAAGGTGATCTGTGTGGAAGAGGGCATAAAACATGAAGTAGATAAGAAAAAAGCTATTCTTTTCTTCCCAGATGCAGAAATTCAGTTCATAGGGCAACATTTCCCTTCCCTCTCTTTACAGTTCTACCACTGCGACTGGAGGTAAAAGCCAAGAATTGGGTTTTGCTTTTGTTTTTGGTGGGTTTTTTTTTGGGGGGGGGGGGGTGTTTGCTTTGTTTTGTGTCGTTTGTAGTTTTTTTGAGCAGTCAGTGTGGTGCTGTGTTTTGGATTTCTGACTAAAAGGGTTGCAAACACATAGGTGCTGATCACTGCAGAACAGGTAGGTTCTTACGCCTCTCCCAGCCCACAGCAGTTTTGGGGAGAAGACAGCCAGCAGCTGTGTGGGTGCTTCACAGCTGGCAGTGGTCAACCTATTACACAGTGGAGTGGTTTCTAGGTTTGCTTAATGAAGGTTCAACTGATCAAGAGGCTGAAATATAAGTAATTTGTATTTGCAAGAAGAATAAAATAACTAACTGAGGGATGACTTGGATAGACTTGAAGTGAAAGGCCAACATTATTGCACAACAGAAGAAAGATTCATTTTGGGAATACATATCTAGGAATTAGCAGGAAACCAATGTATTTCTTTGTTTCCTAATGTATGACAGCCAGACCAATGCTTGAAGGGATTACAGTATCCGCCTGTGGATGGAATATAAATTTATATTGTAAGAAGTTGAGAATGGATTAATGGGCTCATTCAAATCAGATATTACATTCACAACAGTAGAATAGGAAAAAAATGTGAATAGGAAACAAATGGCAGGAAGAAGCTGTGAATCAGCTGAGGTGATGTAAAATGAAATAAATTTGAGCTAAAGATTTCTGTAATAGGTAAGAACTGCTATCTAATGCAGCAGAACAGAATTTTCAGCAGATAAATGTGCTGGATTGTTATGGGAGAGTTTTTAACAGATGTACAAAGAGTTCTGTGGAAAAGGTAAGTTTCAAGAAGGATATAAGTGAAAAATAAAGAACAACAAGAAATTATAAGGGATATGACACATGCCAAACAGTTTATATAACAGATTTTAACAATAAAAGTCAAACAGTTTATATAACAGATTTCAACAATCAGAATCAATTGAATACCATAACAGTATGAAGGATATAATCAAAATAATATTCCATATAATTCCTTAAATATTTGATGTTTCCTGCTGAGCCATACCACCTGTAATATATTAGTGGCAAGGTCAAATGTTAAAATTAAAGTTAGCATAAGTTCATGAAGATGATACCTTTTAAAAGATGCCTATAATTCTTTTAATAGGATGATATGGAGGAAAATCTATTTCAGAACATTGCCTAAAGTTAAATTAAAATGAAGTCAAGAGCTGTAGGCTTAGCGTGAAATATTATATAGTTTAGAATGCTAATTTAATTTTAATTGCTATTGCTAAACAAAAGGTTAATTATAGAGCAGGTGAATAATGTTGTGGAAAAGGACACCAAAGCTCCGTAAACAGATCCATACTTAAATATTTCAAACAGGTAGATGAAATGTCAGAGTTGTGCAGAAATTAAGGCACGTATTAAAGTGATGTTATTTGTGTTGTGCCTGGGAGCAATAAAAATCCATGCCACACCCAAATTCATCTTTTATCAGCAGAAGTAATATATAGCAGACATCTTTTTTATCTGAGCCATTCTGGCCAGCTTCATGGGCAATGTTCTAAGCTCCTTGCCTTCTAAATGCAATTGAATGGTCTTTTCTTTCCTCTGAGTTCCCTCATCAATCCTGTGTAATAACATCTGCCAATGCACTCTTCCATTTCAGCCATTCTCATATGGAGTCAGTGACACAATAAAGACTTCACTTCTTGACTTCTGAGTACCTGGCCGTATGAATAAAAGAATTACTTCACTGCTTCAGACAAAATGCTTAGGCTCTTTAGATATCAAGCACAGAGAAGCAACAGATGCTTAGGGAATTGCTTAAGGTATTTAATGGGAAATGCTAATTTCATCACAGTTTTTGCACTCTAATTTAGAATATCACCTTAATGAGTGGAATATGGAAAAGGAATGAGCTGCTACTGCTTTATTTTCATTGTCCATGAAAATTCATAATGTTGGGTTTTTTCTATATCCAGTGAGCCAAAATCTGCTCTCAAGTATGTATGTATTCGTGACTTTTTTTACAGCAATGGAAATTGTTCATCTTTATATTCAAGTTGATTTTGTCACATTGATTTTTCTTGACATTTTGTCTAAGCCTACAGTAAAAAAAAGCAATAAATATAAACTTAAATGTGAGAAAACTTGTGAATGTATTGACAGGATGAAGTTTAGAACTACTCAAAGTAATTTTCCATGTTAGCAATTATTTTTGAGAGAGAGTGGTCTTTGAATGCTATTTGACTATCTGCTTTCATTTTTGTGGAGATGGAAGCCATGGAAACCTGCTTTTAAGATGGCTGGGAAAGAAGTTGTCGCAGAGCAAGCTACAACATTCTAGCAATAACTTTGTCATTACATGAATGTCTTCCAAGATGATTATAGAAAAACACATTTCCTTTTGAGAGTATGAGTAAGTTCAAATCAAGAAGACCGGATTTTTTTTCTGGTTGTTATCTTTGTTGTTTTTTTTTTTGTTTTTTTTTTTTTTTTTTTTTTTTTGTGGTTTTTGCAGTATTTTTCAGGGTTCTTTTTAGGTTTTTTTTTTGGGGGGGGGGATTGTATGTTTTTTGTTTGTTTGTTTGTTTTTTTTTTAATAATAAATTACCCTAAAATATACACTTAAAATATAATGTAAAATATCTGTGAAATTTTTAATGAAAGCAGTTACATAATCAAGACTTGATTGTGCTGCATTTTTATTTTCCTTCAGAGATTTTACAGCAATGAGATGCTTTATTCTTTCTGTAAAGGTTGAGTACACAGAGAGAAAGACTAGGTCAAGTTATATGAGAGGGTTTAATTTTTTTTGTGAGATTTCCCATTGTTTCTTTCTATTACTTTCACTTAGAATCATGGAATCAAGATTGGAAGAGACCTTTAAGATCAACCTATCAACCCCTGACTCACTAAATGATATAACCCAATGCCAGGTCCAGACATCTTTTGAACTCCTCCAGGGATAGTGACTCCACCAGCTCCCAGGTAACCTATTCCAATGCCTGGCCACCACAACAGCAAAGATATTTTTTCAAATATCAAATCTGAATATCCCCTGTCTCAGTTTAAGGCCATTTCCTCCAGGCCTCTCACTGCAGGCATGGTAGAAGAGACCAGCATCGTCCTGGCTATAACCTCCTGTCAGGTAGTTGTAGAAAGCAATGGGATCTCCCCTGATTACAAGGGATTACAAGAAAAAATATTTCTTCCTGTAATTTGAATAGTTGGGGGAAAATTAAATTTTTTTGCAACAATGTTATCTCACTTCATCCTTGTTCTTACAGGATTACATATTCTGAAGCCTCACAAGGAGTTGAGGCTTTCTAGTTATATACTTAAATCCCTCACCACTCATTATCTTGTATTGATTTTGACAGTCTTATTTTAGCCTGTTAATCTTCTCACCAATCCACTGTATGTATTAAATACTGCCAAAGTCCAAATTTTGTAACATAGGTTTTAATTTTAAAAATAATTCTTTGCCAGTATTGAAAAGTTTTGTTATTTGTTAGTATTGTAAGATATATAAGCACCTGGGAAAGAGCATAACACTGTTACTCCGAAGTGGTATACAATCGGCCTTTGTTGCAAATGGAATTTACACTACTTTCTTAAAACCAGTCTGCTTAAACTGATGGAAATCATACTATGGAGGATCTCTATTTTGACTGAGACTGTTTTTTCTACATTTAATTCTAATGGAATGAAAATTATATTTTTCATTTCACAAGTGTCTGCTAGGACAGTTGTTACAAATATTTAGGGCAAGACTATCTACAGTAGGACCTATTGACTCTACTGTATTTATGCTGGTCTTATGCCTGATCACAGAACCATCAAAGTTGGAAGAGACCTTCAAGATCCTCTGGTGCAACCCAGCACCACCATGGTCATCCCTAAGTGATACTCCCAGTGCCACACCACACACTTGCGTTTTTGGAGTTGGTGACTCCACCACCTCCCTAGGCAACTTATTCTGATACCTAACCACACTTTCAGTGAATTATTATTTTTCCAATGTCTAATCAGAACCTCTCCTGATGCACCTTAATGCCATTCCCTCTGATGTCGTCTTGTTCAGCCTGTTAAGAGCAGCCCACAGCTTCCTCATGAGGGAGGGTGGAGGGGCAGGTACTGATCTCTTCTCATTGTCGTGACCCATGACAGGACCTGAGGGAATGGCTGAAATTGTGTCAGGGGAGGATATTAAAAGAAATTCTTCACTTAGAGGTTGGTTAGGTACTGGAACAGGCTCCCCAGGGAAGTGGATATAGCACCAGCCTGTCTGAGTTCAAGAACCATTTGGACAATGCTCTCGGGCACAGGGTGTTACTCTTGGGGTGTCCCTTGCAGGGCCAGAAGCTGGACTTGACGGCCCTTGTGGGTCCCTTCCAACTCAGGAAGGGATTTCAGGATCCTATAATTTTTTTAAAGGATTCTATGATTCAATGATTTTTCTCATTTGTGCCTTAAGTTTTTCTAGTTTTCTCCATTGGTCTCAATTTAAAGTTTTCCAAATAATTAACACACATTTATTATTATTTACAGCATCCCTCTGAGGTACATAAAGATCACATAGAAATAATGTGGTGTATTACTGAAATTCAACCTACAGCAATGTGATACCTGCAGCTGAGTAAATAAGGTATGCAAAATAATTTTTAACAATGCCAGGAAGGAAATGAAAAACAGTTTTAATTAATAGAACACCAAGAAAAAGGTCTTAGGCATATAGCTTACAATTTAGTGAATTAGAATTCAATTAGCATAGTGACATTGCTATAAAAAAACCAAAATTACAGATCTGTGACAGTCACCTGGCATTATATTCATTGACTGAACTTAATTTAACTGCCCAAAACTTAGGTCAACCCTGCCAGGTGTTATTAGTAGGGTTCCTATGCACTTTTGTAAGATATTTTTCTGTTAATGGATGCAATAATGTTTGTGACGCTATTTTGCTCATCCTTGCTTATCTGCATCCCAAAAAGACTTTGTATTGCCTTAGTTCAGGCACTCTATTTGCCAATGTTTTGTGGATGTCCTGGAGACCTTAGATGTCTGAAATTAGTCTGGGCACCTATGCTTATGCAGATGGAACAGGCATGAGGGATTTCAAAGAGACTTCAGAGTGCAGATGCCCAGAGTGGGATTTGGCTCCAAATTAAGAAGATTATACACAAGCATTTATATTCAAATTACATGTCTAAGGCCTTGTAGTCATTGGAAGTCAATGACTTAATTAACTTACCCAAACATAGACATCCAACAGTCTATGATGGGCCTCAGGAGATCCTCCTGACTGTTCCCTTACCTTATATTCAGAACATCCATGCTACTATTGGTGCTATTTTGCATCTGCCAGCAATATCTCTGCATCTTTTGTTCCTCAGACTGTATGAACCGGCACTAAATGCCCACATGAAAGGAAGTAAATAAAGTCCCTAATCAACATAGGGACTGAAATCTGAAGATGCATTTAACTGACTATATAGGATGTGTTTAATGTCTATAATCTGGAGTTTAAGTGCATTTACAAAGTCCAAAGGAATTAAATTTACTAATATCAAGAATTTTGGTATTGCATCTTACCTGGAAGAGTGTGTATCCTCCCTCCTGCTCATTAGTCATGGCAAGTACTTTTTGACTTCTGTGAAAGTCCGTGTTGCTTGATTCAATGTAGTAATAACAGAAGGCAATGCTTGATTGGCTTCTTTGCCATTTAGTGTTTATATAATTGGATTTCCTAAGGGAAGAAGGAACTTGAATATGACTTGAGGTAATTCTGATTTCACTACCAGGAAGTGACTGGTTTAGTGTAAGCCACCCTGCAGGGCTAACACAGTCTGGCAGAGATTTGTCATATCTGTGTATGCAGTGTTTGGTCCTGGGGCTTCTTTTAACCCTTCTAGCCTTAGGACACAATTCTTAATGTGTTGATGCTTTTTATCTGTTAAAAGTGCTTGAAATTATATGAGAGTATCTTTTGGCTTATCAGAATTAAGTTGGTATACTATGAAATTGAAGGCATGCAATGAATTTGCAGAAGTGTGGCACAAGGGATATGTGTGGACCTTTCAGGATACCACATTCTGTAGAATGCTGGGATGTGAAAGGATACAGATGCTGTAGTTTTGTGCAATGTTCCTCCTCTTGAGATTCAACTCTGGAGTATATTGTCTTTTGTGCTATGCTTTGTTTTCACCCTAGAAAGAACTATTTACTTCACCTAGAAAGAGAGGTTGGTGGTAAGTTAATCCTTGACATGGAAAATTGTGGAAGGAGGATGCAAGGAATTAGAACTTTAAATTTCCAAGAAAGATTAAAAAAGCTTTTATGACAAGCTTAATTATTGTTAAGTATAGTTCATTTTAGGTTATGAGAATCATTATTCTAATAATGTATTTCTATAAAAATGATTGAAAAGTGAATTTCTATGCAAGGACAATATATTTTTTCCTTTATAAGTAAATACCTTTAAAAGTAAATATCAGTATCATTTGGTTTTTGCCACCATAAATTCTATTATCAGTGCAATTTTCATGTGAAAGTTGTTGTGTTGATCAAATGTTAGCCATTCTAAATTCATCCATTTAAATGATGGACCTAAGTTAACATTCTAGTTGAGCTCTCTGTTTTTCCTACACAGTGTATTGGATTTTCATGGTAAGGTTTTGGTAAAAGAGTGGCTTCTGTGAGAAGACACCAGAAGTTTTTCCTGGGTCTGATAATGGTGTTCATACAGAACTAAAGGTCAACAAGGGTAGAAAGCCTACTGATAACAATAAAAGTCTTTAAAATTGGAAAAGACAGAGAGAACACAGAGAAAAGACATGAGAACATAGAGATGCCAAAGAACAGAATTATGTCCTGATTAAAACAGATCATGACATAGAGATCCATCAATTTTAATGCAATACAGCAAAAGTACTTTGGTGTATCAGGGGAAAAAAAACGTTATGGATATGTAAAGGCTAGTTTAATTTTAAAATTATTTTCCTTTGCATTTACTAATCATTTCCAGTCAGGAAATGATAATTCTGGAAAATATGGGGTGTTTTTCTTTTGTTGGTTGCTCTCATCCTCTAAAATTATTGGTGAATTTGTAGCTCCAAAGGAATGGAAAAAAAATTAGGATCTTGAAACGTATTCCTGGATAATTAAAAAAAAAAATGAGAAGAGAAGTGATATGAATTGTATATAAAATATACATAAATGTATATAAAATGTATCTGCCTATACACACCAGAAAATGAGAGATCTTGTATGCAATAGAGGGTAGTTCAGAATGACTTAGAAAAATAGACAGAATGAGACCAGCAGTCCCAAGTCAAAAAATGGCAAAAGAGAGCACTAAAATCAGCTGTATATATGTGCTGATTAAGACATTAGAGAAGATGCCTTAGAAATACTGTCATATAATGAACCTGGAAAGCAGGAGATAAGAACTAATACTTATGTGCACTAAGCTTTTTTATCGATTTCAGACTTGAATAACCTCTAAGGCCACAACTGTTTTGGAAAGATGATAAGAGTAGAATCAATCAGAAAGTGAATCTTATATTTTTTACTGAAGAGTGTGGTTGATTTGATTGTTGCTTCTCTCATTCTTTACATGAGAACAAAGAATAGAAAACTATCAAATAAACTCCTGTGACAAGTTAAAGACATGGGGTGTAGCCCAACCCTCTCTTTGCCAAAGTGATCTTTCAAACATGATTTATTACATATAATATTTGAACTGTTTTTATACATCAAGAATGTACTACTTCCTGCCATATGCTTAGATGAATACTTGTATTTCCACTGTAGGATATCCTAGTTCCCTGTGACTCCTCTAGTGGCTTCAGTCAGAGGTTCAGAGAGAAGCTGAAAGCATTATGCTTACCTAATCCAATCTTCTAAAGAGGAGATTCAATGTAGAAAGTTGCCTGCAATTCCTAATATCCAGTCTAAGAATGGTGATCATATTTGCAAAACAGAAAGTTCTATCTTGGGTTGTGAACATTATCAATTAATCCTTCAAAAAGATCTCTTGTTCAGGTGCTCTAAATAACAGAAATGTGCAAATAGATATTGGAGAAAAAGCATTAGGAAGGTGTCATAAGAGCTGCCTCTAGTTTTGGTGAATATATTCTGGCTGCACATGTGAAGATGACTGAAAATACTTCTAGATTCTAAAAAGAAGCATAAGAAGTTCTAGACACTAGGCAGACTGTAAAACAATCTGCTTAATTTATCCAAATGAGGATAAAGTGGATAAATGGAAAAGTAATTTTATGTCAAAGACTGTGAAGTAGCTGAAGCCAATGAGCGAATCTAATGGTGTTACATACTTGCTTTAATCAGCAAGTTCAATATATATTTATTAACTAGCTGAGGAAAGTACTGTAACTAAAATGGTCATAACTTTCTTCATTGACTGACCTGAGGAGTCGGCACCAGAGTGTCTAACGCATTCATGGCTGATAAAATAGTACAGAAAATATTTCTTATTTCAAACTGTTAAAGGAAGATCACAATCCAGTTTTTAACGAGTGCATTCTATGACTTTTTCTGATACATCTGTATCCAAGCTCCTAAGATAGTGATCTGAATTTCATAATAGTGCAATGTAATTAGAATCTCTAGTGTCTTTGCAAAGTGGTCAGTTTACCTAGAGGCCTTAAATAACTTTATAAAGTTTAAAGGCAAGCATCCAATTTGGAGTCATGGTGAGAAATTATGATGAATTTCGAGCATTATATTCTTTCAGGCTATTGAACTTCTATCTCTTGAATAAAGATGAATAAAATGAATCAATGAAATGAAATTAATAAAAATCTAGTAACTTCTTTGTTTATAGAGCTACTGCTTCACAGAAGCCAAACATATTCGGACAGTGAGTATTAATTAAACCACAGAACTTCTAGGAATGTACAGGAAGATGAGGAAGTGTGACTGTGCATATCTGAAGAGTAAGTTTTGGTGTGCATTAACTTTCTGTTGGCCTGAGGAAACAGGTGAGTCACTCACATGAATGGATCTGAGGTTTGGCTTAGAGTAACTGATTAGGGATATAGATGAAAAGCATACATTTGTAGCATGCAGTAGATACAGAAAGGATATTTAAGCATAAGTTTTTGTTATTAATGTGAAAACATTATTATTTTATGCATGTTTTTTGATCCTGAACCCAAACAAAATTTGACAGTTACTGTCAGTGTTCATGTAATTTTGCTACAGTAGTATATCTATGTTAGCAAAAAGCATATTTTTGGAAAGTTTTGATATCATGACTTGCTAGGCATTTTCCCTTTTTAAATACAAACATAAAGACTTTGCACGTACTTAATTCTGGTTTGCAGGTTTATGAATCCTGTAATTAAAATCTGTAATCTAAAATACAGTTTGCCTCCTGTCAAAGTAATTATCAGTCTATCAGGTACCTTGTATGCTGGTTTATTCCAGGAGTATTGGGAGCAGTGGGGTGTCCCTGTGGGGTGTCAGGACAGGAATCAGGGCCTGTCCCACTCCCCAGTGAGGAGCAAAGCAGCCAGGGCACACTGGGGCAGTCTCAGCTCTGAGTTTTGGTCCCCTCCTTGGGGACATGATCAGTTTAAGGCGGAGCTAGGACACTGTCTATGGGTGGCCAGGCAGAGCAGGACTTTGGGCAGCTGGAAACTGGCCCTGCTGTGGTGTCACTGGGATGGGGGCTTCCACATGGAGAGCAATGTGTAAAAGTCCTAATGTTTCCACCTGCTTGCTAGTCTGTGAGGAGGACTCCTGTAAAAAGGAGATCCTTGGTGCCTGTTATCATTTTCATGTACTTAAGGCTCCTCAGAATGTCTTGATGTAATAAATTGGTTCATAAATATATGAGAATTTAATATTAAATTGGTGTGTCTGGTCTTTTAGCACCACAGTGCCAAGACTCCAAAGAATGATAACATGTGCATTGTGCAGATGCAGTGATGGGCACGCATAAGTTCTGTAATGACTGCTCCTAGCACATTACCTCTGTCACTGGTTCCAAATTGTGACTTACAACATAAGACATGTCCAAACATTGATTATTTCAGAAAAGGCTTTTTTTTTTTTTTTTTTTTCTCCTGTTCAGTTTTTCCTTCTGGGTTTAAGAAAGTCTGTTCTCTTAAAATGGTTCTTAGAAACTGCCTTTTTACTCCTTAAGATATATTTAAATTTTTCCAAAGACACCAGAGAAGGTAATGGAGGTTTAATTCTTAATGCAAACAGGAAAAGTATTATTTATATATGGAAATCCTCATGTTTTTGTGATGAATGCTGTTCTAAATCACCATGCATTTGAGCAAATCTCTCAATTTCTTAGAGGGACAAAGAAAATCCTCTTTAAACATATTAATCAATGCTTTGCAATAACAAGTAAAAGAAATTCTTTTTGGTAATATCTCAACATGCTTTTAAAACTTTTTTGTCTTTTTACTGAAGATTTCAGAAGGGGTATTTAAAAGAAAAATAGACTACAGTCAATTTATTTTTACTTTGTTTCTTTATTATCATGACAATATTTTCCCCCTTCTCTTTTTGGATCTAGTAGTATTGAAATGATTGTTTTTGCAACAGATCTGAGGGCTAAATATCTGTTGCATTTAAATCAGACTATAAATCTTTTTCTAGAGCAGAAAAATAAATGACAGCCTAGGGTTTACAACAGCTGCTGTGGATGAATAAACCATGAACTTTATATTATCAGGTGAATATCTGTATGAAGGCTTTAGGCACATCTCAAAGCTGTAGGATATTGAAAAATAATTTTGTTTTTATTAACCATGACATCCTACTGAATAAATTAAAAGTAACCTTTTATGGATGATATGAGAGATTTTGTTGTCCTTTAAAATGTATAATGAATTTTTCTCAGATTAAAAAAGTTAGTTGCTACCTATTTATCACACATTTCAGCTTAGTATGCATCTCTTGTCCCATTAAAAATGAGAACTTAAATCCTCATTAGAGAATACTGGTGAATAGTGTTTCTGGGGTTTTATGGTTTTGTTTTGGCTTTCTGAAAGTGCAGACACCTGTTTGTAAGTTCATTTTTCATAATTGTAATGCACAGATTATGGGGAGGCTTGTGCACAAAGATAAAAGGGTTTGTTCAGTTGCTGAGAGCACAGCAGAGACAATGAGGATGCAGTTTCCGTGTTTATTGACCAATGTGAGAATGGTAGTAAAGATGTGAAATGCTTTTAAGAGGCACCTAAGTAAAAGTAATGTAAAGATTGAATATTTTCCACAGATGAACTCCAGTATTAATCAAATAGAGCAATGAAATTTGATTGGAGATGCACAAGCTTAAAATCAAGGAATAATATATATAAATCCACAGGAGAAACCAAAAGGAAAATGAAACCTTGATTTAGATCATAAATTCACACCATTGACAGACCTTTGTTTGGACCAGCTCTCCCCTCCCATCACCATAATCTAAATATTCCTAATAGTATCCAGCTAAGGCCTGAAGTCATTGTAAGCATCGAATCTTTTTGTTTAATATTTTACTTGGACTAGAAATAAAAATTGTATGAGCAGCATCATAGACACATCTATTTGAGTTCCTAAAACAACAAATTTATTCTGTACAACACCTCTATGGATAGAATATGTGATTAGCCATGAACATTCTTTCAGTTTTCTTAGAAAGAACGGGTAGGAGTGTTGCTCTAACAAGGACATCTGTCAACTACTTGTGGAATCCACAAATGGATGATTATTGGATTTTTCTGTACTCCACTAGATTATGTGCAGCTGTCCACAGCCTTGTGCGTTGATGTGTAACTTGTGAGGCACAGGTGAGGGCCTATGAATATTTCTATAAATGTTCATGCAGGTCTTGCCTTGGGGGCTTTTCTCATAGGTACAAGGGTCTGGCTCACACTGAGCCATTGATGCAGTGTCAGGTGTTCATGTGTGAAGCCACTTCCTCTCTGTACCTTTTGTTTCACCTATTTATTCTTTTTATAAATGAGATTTTTAGCTTAAGCCACCAAAGGCAGCTTAAACCACCATCACTTAAGCCCAGGTCAAGTTCTTGGGCTTTCTCCACGTGTAAGACCAACCAGCAGTTGACATCCTGCTTCCTATCACCTCCTTGGCCTCCTACCTCAAACATGCCACATTAACTGTGAAATTGATGATGGTTTTATAAAATTTATCTATTGCCGTTGCATTTCTGAATAATTTGCATTTAAATTAACCCAGTCAACTCAACATGATAGCAAATCTTAGAGTAAGATAATAAAAAGAGACCTATAATAGTAAAAGAAATAAGGTTTTAGAAAAGCCTTTCAAACACTGTGCTGGAAGGGCAAAAAATTGGGAAAGTTAACAGCTTAAAAAATTAAGTAGGTTATATTATGGAATTGGCCATATGGCATCCTGTCTGCAGGAAAATAACTGAATTGGGAATTCTCTAAATTTCTTTTGATTCTACACTCTGTTGCTCGATGTAGTTTTATAAAGACTTGTCAAGGCTTCAGATTTTTATAGAAATTCCCATGTCCTACTCATGCAGACTCATGCACAAATATTCTGGATCCACAGTTTTTTTTCTCTAATATATAACTTATTAACATTTATGCAATCCCTGTGGTAGTGTTTGCTTCCCAGATTGCTTATCCTGCAGAGAAATATGTAGGTTTTATGCTTCACACTTTATTCAGCCTTGGCACTTCCTTGAGCAGAGGGTTTTCCTTGAGCAGAGCGATAGTTTCTCTAATTCATAGTTCAGTGTGAAATATAATAGATCTCAAAACTGCTACTACTCCTCTTTTCTGTGGAAGACAAACCTTCTTCACTACACTCTGTCCCACCATCTCTTTTTTGAAGAGTCCTCATTTTATCTGCTGCCCCACTTTTATTGTGTAATATCTACTTCCAAAATTTTTTCTTAATTGGCAAAAAAATCTCTCAACTAATAAAAGACATGTACATTTTTATATTCAAGAATTTGTTTTCCTTTTCTGTGTACTTTTTCAGATATGAAGAAAATGCTATGTAGGGAGAAAAGGCGAAGAGTTCACTTTGAAAATAGTATATGTAAGGAAGATAAAAATTCTTCTTGGATACAGATAGTAGAATAGCTAATATTTTGGAAAGAATTACTAAATTATTTTTTATTTTTAGCTTTTTCTGTCAAAATCTCCAATCCTGCTCGTATTTGCTGCAGTCCTATTAAAAATACCTTAGCCAGAATAATTTGGGGTTGAAACCAGGAAAACCGATGCAGGTTGTAAAGCATTTAACTTCCTAGGTATGGACTCAAGTTTTTCAGCAATTTTCCCTACAGTGTAGAAGAGGAGCAACAGATTGTAATCCATGGGAGGGTGCCAGTGACACCAATTATTATGTTCATAATTATCCTTTCCCTGTCAAGGATTGTCCAAAGTAGATACTGAAGGATTAGTGCAGACTCAGGCTTCTTAACAAACCTTGTAGAAAAGTAAACAAAAAGTTAAGCAAGAAGATGAATATTACCAGTCATAGTTAATCCCCTTGGTCCTAAATCCCTGCTGAACTTGCTTATCAGCTTAAATGCAAATGACTTGTGGAAATACAGGCCCTGAACACAGTGATTCTGCTCCTATATATACTGACTGGAGGTATTCCTTGCTGTAAACTTTGCTACTTAGTAAAACTATCCTAGAAAAATATTTCAAATATTGAGAAATAATACAGGGGTAATTTTATTTGCTAGGCAAGCAATGGTTTGTGGAAGAGCATTCTGTCTAGAACAGGAATAAGCATTCTTCTACTATTTTATTAGTAACAGGCATTTTACTTTTGCTCTACTTTTTTAATGTATCAATAAAATTTATGAAAAATACAGTCTTGTATCAAATCATACAGAATTTGATAGTAAATAACCCAAAATGTATCAGGTTTTATCCCATTTTTTTGCAATGTTTTCATTACGAGGAAATACAACATAAATGGATTTACTAAGAATGTGCTTTGGCTAAACTGTGGTGTGAAAAAGCCCATATCTTTCTATAGATTTATGCCAATTAGTGGATTGAAATCAAGAAAGCTGACTCAGAAAATATTTTTTAAAATGGTCAGCAATATTTGAACTGAAAATGTATAAGCATAGCTCCTTAGAGAATGAGGCATCAAATATCACTTCTGTGAAGTAAAAATGAGAAACTATCATCCTTTCATGTTCAATCCCCTGTTTTGAGTTCAATCCAGCACTTTTTAACTTCAAGTTTAATGAAAATTAGAGCATAATGTAATTATCACAAAGGGATATATTCAGAAAATTTCATTATTTCTTCTGCAATAAAATTTTAAATCCCCCCTAGATTCTGAAAGCAGTGATACCTCAAATTCATCATTATAAACTGGAAACAGGATCACAGGTTTAGCTAGAGGGCAGAAGGACATGGCTTTCATAGAACACCCCATAACACACATCAGTGCATTTGCATTTGTATCAGCACTTTGTTAAAGTAGAAAGGCAATAAACCATTGCTGCAGAGGCATTAATCTGCAATTCAGATGCTCTTTTCATTGTAGTGTATACTTGACTATCTTTATTACAAATCAGCAGTCATATGTGCTAATATATGCCATGCTAATCATGACATAAATTGTACTTTGTTTTCACCTGCTCAGTAAATATATTGCGTGCATTAAGTGTATTGTGAATTTCAGTTCTTCAGTAAATGTGTTGTGAATACATTCATAGAAATCAGCATCTGTTTGCAAACAAACTCCTAAGAGAACAAAGAGACAAAATGATTTAATAGCTTATTTTCAGGAATAATAACACTGGTGCAGTTAAGATCTTTCTGCTTACTGTCTTTCATTATAACTGATTTTGAATAGAAATTTATCATGGATTATGTCACAAATTTCTTTGCTTTTAAGATGAATATAAATGATATTTTATAATGTATAATGTGGTGCTCAAAATTTAAATTTATTCTAGTTAAATGATCTAGGAAATGCTCTTTGATTATGGGGCCAAATGGCATAGTAAGCCTATATCCATTCAACTCACATACATACATCTTGCACACATCTTCTTTTCCCCTCCCCAAATAAGGAAGAGAATTTAAATGTTTATTAGGATTAGATCTAAGAGATAAATCCAAACGTGCCCTTAATCTAGAATATGCTAGTCTTCATAGGTTTAAAGTATGACATGGCCTGTGTTAATAATCAAGAGTGTGGACAATTATGTATCACTGCTAAGGTCCATGTGTGTGTCCTTTTTATTTTACAGGTGTACCTTTAGCCTTCCTAACCTTTAAAAAATCCCTCCTCCCAGAAAAGGGATTAAAAAAAAGATTACTCCTAAATAGAAGTTGCTTTGCGCACCACAATAAACAATACAAGGAACAAATACTGTAGCCTAATCAATTTATAGGTGATAGGAAGCAATGTTAATCAATTCATGAAGCATTTTAGTTATAGATTTTCCACAAAAAGTCTCAATATGTGGTCCTTCTAGGTTACTGCACAAGTTACCATCAGCACGTGTCCTGCTGATGTCACATAATAGAGTGTAACAGCATTGGAGGCAGCAGATTTCTAAAACACTGCCTTCTGTGAGAGAGAAAGGAGGAAACAATGATACAGGGGTTTAAGTAGTATTCCCAACATTTTTATTACATTCCTTTTAAAGAGAAAAGTATGTTTGAAATATCTGCTTTGCTGACATTGGGAGTGTTTTCCTTCCCTGACAGGTGTAAATCCTAGGACATGAGTCCTTGTTACCAAGTGGTGTCGAGGTGTGCTCCCTAAAGCTCTCATCCCACCATAGTCCCAATGCTTCAGTTTGTAGGAAGTGCTCTGAATAACTCTTCTGACTATTTCCAGACATTTAACTAAGGATCCTGATACTCAGATGTAATGATATTTGCATTTACCAAAACTGTGCAGGAACCAAACCTTTTAGTTTGTCTTTTCCTTATAATGTCTAAATTCAGTATTTTCAGTACTCCTGTTAAATAAATTAAAAAGAAATTATTATAGAAAAGAAAACATTGGGAGGCAATGAACCTTAATCTTGCTTTTGATAAGGGTTCAAAACTGCATTGACTTCAATGAGAATTTCACAAAGAAAGTTATTATAGATTTTGATCTCCAGGACTTCTACACAGAGAAAAGTTATTGCATTCTTTCTGGGTTCTTCAAAGTTCCTAAAATTTGGAATCACAGAATGTAGATATTTTTCTCAGAAGACCTTGTAACACTCCTGCTTTATTTTTCCAACACAATTAACTCGTGTACTTTTTTCTAATCTTGCTACAAAAACCCAAAACACTTTATATTCAATAGTGTAACACCATTTAGTTTGCAGTAGCATAACTGAGAAAATAATTTAAAATAAATAGGCCATGGACAATGTAGCTTCTGATATCTGACTTTCATTTAGATTCACAGAAGCATGAAAAATAATGTCTGCCTGTCAATCATGAAAAAAATCATAACACCCCCTCCCTCCCCAGCTCATGCTAGATAGATAGGTAATGAGTGATATCTACATGACTTTGTGTCTATCAAACACAACTAGTAAGGTCAGAAATTGGGAAGAACACAAGTCAAATGCATGTGCTCTCAGGCTATCTTGTGCCATACAGTTACTGAATTGTTCTACCCTGCACTTCAACAACTGAAAATTACTTCCTTTTAATGATGCTGAAATAGCACTTGTCACCCTGATGTGTCTCACCCTGTATATTAGGCTTTCTATCCTTTCTTTGGTGATAACTAGAGTGGCAACATTCACCCTTTCACATCAAAAGACTTGAAAAGGGAGAAGAGAGGAAAGAGGCACTAATTCACTGCAGCAAAGCTAGTCCCAGTAGCTGAGTGATAAAGTGTTTTGACAGAGCAGTTCAAAAGTCATGTTGCAGTAATTTTTCATTCCATGTTTTATGCTCTGCAACCTATCAACAAAAACCTACAAATCTTTAAGCCTATATAAGATAAACTGCCTTCAAGATGCATACTTCATCACTGAAAGCAAATATACTTTGAACTGTTAATACATTTTTAGATAAGGTAATACAAGCCTTCAGGAGTTGTGTGGACCAATTAAAAACTAAGTGTAAAGAAAAATGTTAAGACAAGGATTATTGCTGGAATTTTGACATTATAATACCAGGACAGCATCCATGCCTTCTTATCCAGACCTTCAAGATCTTTTGTTTCATGTTTAGGAACAAAACCAAGTTGAACCCCACAGCAAAAACCTAATTTTAACATAAAAGCAAAAACATAAGAAAAAAAGGACCAAATAAAAACCACTTTTTCAAGATCTTCAAATGAAAATGAGGAGTCAGATAAGAGGCTATCTACTTAAAAAATGTTTTTTTGAATGATATTTTAAATATCGAAGGTATCCAAGGAATCCACATGCAGCTGAGGGATATGGCATGGAGCTATAGAAGGCTTCAGACTCTTCCAGAGAAGCAGGTTGCTAGGCAGCCAAATGTGTGGAGAAGAATTTTGGACAATGATATCAAAAAACCCTTCTGACGAGATGACTGGGCCACTCCAGTGGCAGGGCACAGTGTCATGGGGGAAGCTGCAAACCTCCTGCCTGAGGAGCAGCCTGGTGAAACAGCCTGTTGGTCATCCCCGCCAACCAGGGATGGAGCAGTTGCACTGCTCCTGAGGACATGACTGGCACAGAAGGAGGGACCTGGGTTAGATCTTTGGAACAGCTGGTGTCCCAAGAAACTGTAATTCTATTAAAAGTAATTCTAGTAAAAAAACCCCATAGAAATGAGCTACGTGGCATTCTATGTTCTCATTCTATGTTCTCTCTCAGTTCCTTGCATGGAAATGTTGATTAGGGGCTACCTGATAATTAATATCAGATATATAATAATTAGAAAGCTATGGGAGTGCTTTTGTAGTTTGACAAGTTGGCAGCATTTGTGACCGTAGTGCTCCGTGTAGGTACAGAGTAACACAAAGAGGAAATAATATTGCAAGGTTCTTGACAGAAAAATTTCTCAGTGTTAACCCTGTCTCTAAGGGTTTGCCTAATCTCTAATAAAATTGATGATAGTTGCACTTTTTGTGAAGCAATTGTGCTGCAGGAATTGAATTTCAGCTACTGGTTAGTTTCACACAGATCACTGAACAGCAGAAGGCCATTTTAAAACAAATGATTCTGTATTCCAGGACCAGTTCCATGAGATAACTGAGGTCTTGCATTAGAATGAAGAGAAAAACACTAGGGAGTGGAAAGAAATGTCTGAAAGGAAATAAAGGATGTAGCTTGGGCACCCAGTAGTATTGGACAATGGTATTCCTGGTGTGGTTGTAAAAATTGCAGCTGTGCTGGAGAAGTACTGAGTGATCACTTCCAATTAACTGTGAATCTATGTGTGCAAATGTAAAATAATGTCTTAATCTTTGGACCAAAATACTTGCAACAAATGTGCTCTAAGTTCTAGAGCAGTAACTAGGGCAGAATTTGATCCAGAAACAAGTGCATAAATAAATAAACAAAGACCCATCCCTTCCACCTAAGTATACATTTTAAATTATTTGTATTCTTTTGAGGAGTGAGTTAAAGATTATTTTATATCCCACTCCTGTAGAACAATTGGAGTCAACTGCATTCAGCTCCTGGTTCAGCCTCTGTCCCTGTTCCTTATGCCATAGTTTTTGGGTCTTGTATAAGAGCAATTACCTAAACTATTAATTCACAGGCACATGGATTTGTCCTATGCTTATTGTGTGGCTGTTACGAGTGAAGTGACAAAGCCAAAGATCTATGTGGAACAGCCTCATCTTTGGGTTATCCATTTTGAGCAATATTTCATGAATGAGTTTTCTTCCCTGATTCATTCTAATGCCATTATTAGATCACAGCTTTGTCCTTGCAGAACTGATATGCTCATATCCAGAAGACACGATGGCTGTGCGTCCTTTTAAGGAGATCTATTCTCATCCTGCTCTCATCTAATACTTGCAAGGGATAATTCTGTGGAGAGGCTCTGTGTCAGTGATTAAGGGCACGTGCCATTATGGGTCTAACACTGAGGGAGATTAATTTCAGAAATGAAAACAGTAAATATCTTTTATTCTACATTTGAGGGCACATTTGAGTTGTGTCAATTCTGATTATCAGTTCCCAATGGAATATAATTATTTTAGTATCCTGTCCAAAAAAATTCTATTTTAAAGCACTGTGGTGGTGCATCCCCACCACCCCTAACACAGTCTGCTCTACATTGTCAGAAATTCTTGTTAGCCGGGGCCTTGATAAATGACTTGCAGGAGATGCTCTTCCCCTTGAGATTATCAGAAGCAGTCTGTATCAGGAACTTCTGCTGCCTAACCAAGGAAGGGGATGAGACAGAATCAGTCATCCCCTGCTAGCCTTGGAACATTGCTTTACTGAGTCATAGCCAGAGTGGAACAGAATTATTGTTGCTAGACTTTTGAAAAATTCCAGCAATTACCATCTTGGATTACAGCCAGGAAGGAAACTGACAGATGACTGAAGCCAATTGTCTTGTGACCCTATAAACAGTGATCCTGAGTGAAGGCCTTTGAGCTCTCCTGGATTGCAGCAGGCTGCGACCAGCATCTCCCGTACATGGAACATCTTTCAGAGGTCACATTTAAGAAATAGGTGAAACAGCAGACCCCACACAAAGTAAACCAGAAAGTAATTGATGTAGAATTCACAGGAACAATGGCTGCACAATTTTGAAAATAGTAATCATCATCATCATCTCTGACATTAAACATTTCAAAGGTAACGTCTGTAACAAATTAGCAGTATTAGGATTTGAAAGGCTGCTTAATAATAGGTTGTGCAACAACACCTTTTCCAACTGGTGGAAAATATATTTTTTTGAAATGTACTTTTAGGTGTAGAATCTAAAGCTGTACTAATATTAAGTCATGGCTCCTTTAATTTCTTAGAAGCTTTATCTAGTTTGATTGCTACATGTGAAATTGTTAAATTGCTAAAATCTAAATAAATCACCCTGATTTCATTTGAAATTTTTTATTTTTAGAATTTTTAGATGGAACAATTTCACACTTTTTAAGATAGATGCATTTGTTTTGTTTTGTTTTTTTCTAATCTGACATTTCCATAATGACAATAGAACAGACAAGAACAAAAAGGAAAGAGAAAGATGTCAAGCAAAGCCTTATTAAGGTAAATCTCTAGTTTGAAAAGGACAGCAACTACTTCTGAGCATGTTGTCACCTGGCAGCTAAAATTCGTAACAATATTATCCACACAAAACAGATATGCTGACAAATTATTGACATTTAGATTATTTTCACATAGGAGTTTTCTACCAAGAATTTCCAGTGTGTTGCAATTAATAGCTAAAACAATAGCCAAAACCATAGAGGAACAGGCAAAATTACATATTAGGAGAAATAATTCTAAAATGACACTAATTTTAAACAACTAATTGGGCAAAATTTTGAAGTTTAGTTTTATTTCTTTTAATAATGTGAAAACTAAGGATTTTAAAAAACAACTCTGATATTTCTGATTCTCCTCTGTCCGTGTATAGTTCTCCCAATTACTCTTCAGTTGCTTAAATACAGCAGTACTTAAGCACTTAAGTGCAACAGCAATTTTTCCTGCTGTAATTACTCCAAGATTCTATTTAAAATCTAATTGGAGTTAAATCTGTATATCTTCTGCTGTAAGCACAGAATAAGAAGATTTATATTGCTCTGACTTGAAGAAGTGTTGGAATCCAATTTTACATGAGTAGTGAAAGTAATCATTGCTCATGATCACTAACTCAAGTTTAGCATCTAACTAAAATGTTAGATGTGTTCCCAAAGAGTGATGATTCGATCTGCTTTAAAAAATCCCACTTGAATCTCTGTAAAATCTAAGGAAGGAAGAAGGTACATCCAAAAGCAGAGAATAATTGTTCCTTAGTCATCCAATCTGCAATGACTGCTGGGAACATGGATATGTCAGAGTGGTCTGTAGGCATGTAGGGAATGAGCCCTGTTCTGCAGAGGATCACCAAAGAGAGTGATGTAATAAAAGAGCATAAGGGCAGGACTGCCCACCTTGTGCATAATGATCTAGCTCTTTGAAGCTTTCCTCCTGGAAACTGAAAAGTTCTGTTCTGGGCTGCTTTTTTATCTGACGCTGAATCAAAGCCTCTCTGTAACCATGCGTAATGGAGTGGGAAAAAAAAAAGGAAAAAAAAAGACAGAACTAGTACACAGATAAATCATGACCCCTGAAAATGTTTTTCTTTAATTCACTGTTCATCTAATGTAAATTGCATTCAGGAAAGTGCTGTTGGTGCTTCCAGGTCACCATTCTGCTGTCTCTTCACACTCAAATTTAGCGGGGGGAAATTAGTTTTTCCCACATTGCAGATTTTTGCCATGAGACGTTTTTTCCAAAACACAGTCCAGAAAATAGGTGCCTGCCCAGATTTTCAGAGCTGCTCTCTTCAAGAGGCAGGGGCCCATCTCTTCAGAACAAGTAGGTCTGATCGTTCCTGGGTGATGTAATTAACTTTTAGCTAAAAAGGGCTGGAAAAGCAGGCAAACTGAAAGACTGAATAGCTGCTTGACACTCAGTGAGCTTTAGGCAGACGTGCCCTGACTGAACTTTCCTCTATCTATGCAGAATCACATATATACATCAGGGAACAGGAGAGTTTTTAGAAATGGGAGGATTTGAGGACTGGAACATATTTTGTGAGATAGGAGAAAAGCTGCTTTATCTGCCACTTCCTGCTCCATAATAGTAGATGAATAATTCTTATCAGCTCTACACTAATATTAGTAATGGAGATATAAAGGTTTTGTAAGGCTTCTTCCATTTGCTTTGAAAGTGGAAAAAGAAATTCACCAGAATTTCATTCTGTCCTCTAATGCTGCCTTCATAAGTCATGTGGTATAATAGTACTTATCATGATGAACTCATTTGATTAAAGGCAGATATATATAACAGATACCTCATTTCTGTTTTTAATTAAATGAAATTAATTAAACATTAATTACGATTTCACTATAGTATAGCTACTTTCTGAAAATATCTTAATAAAAAGCAACATAGAAGTAATTTGCAGCACACAGAATATTGGGGTACTGAAACTATGGCTTTGTTTATAAAAGATTTGCACAGGCTGAGCTTTATTGTTTGTGAGCTGTTCCAATGACTTCCCTGCAGTTCTTAATGCTGTGTAAAACCTTGTGAAAATCTTTGCAGTATTAAGACATTCCTCATTATAGATAGAATAAAGGTTAAAGAAAAAGATACAAAATATTAAAGTTCATTTCTGTAACAGATTCAAATATGTAAAGTGCAGTCTTGTCTGCATATACCAGAGGGAAGTTTTCCTGGTTTAGCCAAACATTTGTATGACCTAACAATTAAAGAACTTCGGCATTTTATTTCCAGTTCTGACACTAGTTGCCCTTAAAGCATTATACAAATTTCTTAACCTCTCTGAGCACCTTTCTGGTTTTTGAAAATGGGAATATAACCAGAAGTTATATTTAACATTTAACAACGGAGTTCAGATTTTTAAAGAGAAACTGCAATAGAAACAAGAAGACTTACCGTTTCCTCATCTTTCCTTTATTGCAATAAGCAAACAGAAGATTAAGTTTGTTAACTTCTCATTTTAATTGTATGTACTGCATCATTGACATATAATCTTTCCTCATTTTCAATTCTTGAAATCCAACTCAAGCGTTCTGAAGGTCTGAAAAAATTAAATTCTAAATATTTGATTATTAAAAGTCAAAATAATTAGAAACATTGTTAGAGACTGTTGATTCACACATTAAAAAGAAGTTTGCATCAGTAAATACAGTTCAGAAAAGCATGAAAGAACATGATATAAATTTAATATGATTACAGATTGCAATTCAATGGGGAAATCAGTTTAGCCTAATTTGCATTTTGAAATGAAAATTAACTTCATAGATTTTTTCTCCTATTAGTTGTGAGAGAAGAAAAGTATCCACATCTGTACCACATTTGTAAACGTTTAAATCAGCTAACAAGAAACATTGTTGTACCAAGTAAAGCAATCTGGTAATTTGTGACATAATTAAATATGCATTTCTGTAAAAGCTCAAAACTGCAAGCATGTTTAATGAAATTTAAATGACATTTATTTTGCATATCCAGATATGTTATTAATAAACTGAGTAATTTAGAACTAATTTACATAGTGAGTGAATATAATTAAAATCAAACCTTCATTAAAGAATCACAGGAAATCTTTAATTTCTAATGTATTTTAAGGACAGAACCAAGATTAATTAAAGAGTACTGCCAATAATGGCCAATAATACATCTGAATCAGGTGAAATTCATACTGCACATGCCAAACTATGTTAAACCAAATGAAATAATTTAAAAATATTCTGATTACTCATGACTATAATTTTTGCTTTTCAGAAAAGTTTTAATTTTTTCATCGAGATACATTACACAATAATATTGAAAGTATCAAATAGTAAGGATATAGAATTGCTCAATTTCTGATATTTCATATTTTTTTTAAATTGTTGATATTGGGAAGCATAGGAGCACTTTTTCTTCCCAGGATTTTTTTGTACCTATTACATTACAAATAAATCAATCAATATAGAAGACTTTAACTTATTGTTAAATTTAAGGTGTTTGGACTTTAAGAAATTACTGCATTTAACATGACTCATGGTAAGGCTATGAATGTTTACAACAAAGTTATAAGCTGTAATACAGGCTCCCATGTGTGTAAAATTACAATCCTGTTGTCATTGTTATGCAGGAAGAAAAATTCATTTGGTAAATACATTTGTTCTTTCAGACCATTCTTCAGATGAATGAGATGATGGTTCCTCAGGTCAGTGAAATTCTATCGACTTAGCAAAAAACCATGAAAATCTCTTTTCCAGCAATGGGGATGATTTCTTCAAATTGCACACTAGCATGGTCTTCAAGGTTTCTTTTATACATGCAGTAGAATTAATTAAATTATTGGTACAATGCTGATATAGTATTCCTACTACCTAACTATTTTTTGTTTTGTCTTGTGATCTCCTGGTGTCTCCATAGAGGTGCACAGGAAAATTCTGTGCTTTGTACATTTAGCATGCACACAGTCACAGCCAGGAACTCCAGCTTGAGCTTTATCTGGAAATAACTGTAGTGAATGGGAAAGGGCAATGCAGACCTGGAGTTGGGATGGATGGACTATTGGGCTGGCAGACCACAAGTGTAACCACAGCACAAAGCGAGGAAAATCATTGCTTTATGAACCAGTGTTCAAAATTATACTGAAAAATTATCAAAAAAGGGATAGTAAAAGACACCGTGATCTCTAAGAAATAAAAAATTGTTCAGACCTTTCTGACTTCTAATCATTCTGTTCTAGTATTAGATAGAATTGGATAATATTATTGACTCTTCATAAAGAGTTTGGATAATAAATTTCTGCCTCCAGAGTATTTCAGACCTCAATGTGTGTAAAAAAGGCAGAAAGAACAGAAAACCCCTTGCCATGATGTGATTTTATCTTTTGGTTTAATTTGCTTCCTTTTCAGTCTTGATGTCAAGTTCTCTACTGAAATCAAAATTAACACATTCCAGATTTATTCCCTATAGTAAAACTCCTTGGTGAAGGACAAATTATTACTGAGAAAGTCTAAAAGAAAAAGAGAGATTCCCAACAGTGTCTTTGTGTTTAATGGTTTGTCAACATTTCTATTATAAACCCAGATGTTTCTCGCAGTCTCTTGGCTTTCTACTAGAAACTGAGGATATCAGCTGAGATGTAGTTTAATTATATAGAACAAAAAGCATAACAATCTCTAAAATAATTCTGACATTAAAGAATGGAAGATAATAAAATAATAAAATTCCAATAATCAAATATTTACTAAGAAAAATGTTATTAAGTTTCCCCACAAAAAACATTGCCACTGGAGAAAATACATACATTTGTTCTAATCTCACAGTTACTTGTCAAGGATTCAGAGAAAGTCCAGTAATTTACCATATCTATTGTGCACTGATTTTTATTTATTGTATGTTAAAATTGGTATGGCAGGCTTTATTGTGTGGCCAGTTTGATATATAAACCTGCTTTTCACTACTAAAATCAGGTACTTGAATAATTTTTTGTAAGACTGGGAATTCAGTGATAACTGCATTAAACACTGTTACTGTCAAAACAATGTATGAGTGTCCTGTGAATCCTGTCATCATTAATGAAAGCCAACACTGCTAAAAAGCATACTTATCATGTCCCAAGGTATGACTTATATAAAGCACTTATGTGTGGAAAGTGTAGAATATATTATAAATTTATTATTATGACAAATAATTATTCACACAAAATTGAAAATATTATCGTTCTTATTTCCATTGTTTATAGATACCACAGGAGAAGGAACTGAAGGTCCTTGCTTCCTCAGGGTCCCCTCATATCTGTAAACAAAATTATAAAGAGAAGATTTTTATTTTCTTCATTTCAATCTCAATGATTCTTGCTTTGGGCTTACATGCTTATCTTCATACCAAATAAGTAGGCTAGGGGGAAAAAAAAGCCTCAAATTGGCATATGAGTGTGAAATAACAATACAAAAAAGAATACAAACATTGTGGTCATATCCCCACCTATATAGAAATGGAGAAGCAGGAATTTCTCTGTGGGATTCTGTGGAGTAGGAATGGCCTCTGCAGCCCATGGAGAGGAGCACACTGCAGCCTCTGGATGGCTCCAGACTGGAGCAGGGGGATTTATCCTGAAGGAACAGTGGTTTGTGGAGAGCCCACACTGGAGCAGGGAAAAGGCATGCTGAGGAAGAAAGGTAGATAAAAACTTTAAAAATTACCACAACTCCCCCATTCCCAAGCCCCCTTTTTCTTTTCAGATTACTGTGTATGAATCCTTAAAATATCCACTTTTGTTCTACTACTATTGTCTGTCTCACACAATATTCTCTAATTTTTCTGGTGTTTTGACTATGATTTCGTTACTATGACACCAATATTAAATAATTCTTTCAAGGAACTGTAATTTGCTCTATTTCAGAATAAATTCAACCCCACATTTTCTTCAAAACACTGGAAGTGAGAATATGTAACTAAGAAAAGACTGAGGTTTACTCACTTATGTGTGTGTATTGAGTTCTGGATGACATTTTTCCTAGATATTTATTTTCAATTTTCTAAATAAGGATAATGATAAGGATTTCCAAAGTCACTAATGATTTTTAGCATCTAAATCAATTGAAACCAAGGAAATTCTTGCCACCTACTGTGTAAGAATATTGGTAGTTATTGTGGGTTTTGTGAAAACATAATTCATGTTGCTGTAAACAGTGACAAGTATAACCTACACACCAGATTTTAATATTTCCTTCTCTATGAGAATATAGATTGTAACACATATAAGTTTTTTACTGTTCAGAAAAAGCTGTTAGCAGTGCTAAGCCATTTATTTTCTATGACATCTTTTACATTTCTAATGTATATCTTTTCCCCCCCTTGAAACAGCACTCAACGATATTTATTTTAAGCTATTCCAAGAATGGAGTAAGGTTTTCCTTTGTTTCTACTATGTGATGCTACAATTTTTTATCTCTATTGTATCTATTTTTACTTTGTAATGTGTTAGTTTTTATTTTCCTATCAGTGGGGGTAATACCTTATGTAGTTACAGGCACATTCACTTTTGAAATTCAAGTGTTATAAGCTGTTTAATAATTTCAAGACTTAGCCATAAAGAGGACTGATTATTCTTCCTGCAGAGGTGCTCAAAGTTAAAAAAAAATCTCAACACAGAGATTCACTTCCATGCCTACTATCTCCTGACAGTAGCGCTAATTTAAAATGGGAAGGCTCTGTCAACATTGCCCTTGAAAACATTTGTAATGTTCTTCATCTTCAGGCTGTTAACAATGTTCTTTCATGGCTCATTTTACTCAATTTAACATCTTCTCCAGATACCATTGACCCTGACATTATTTTACATCATCTTAAGCACCTTGTAAGTCTCACTGGCACTGTTTTAGCCTGGCTGATAACTTTATCTAACTTGACCATAAGAGTGTAAATTAATTATTATAAGTATTTTTTCTCTGAACTTATTTTCAATTGATTCGGGTATCTAGACTATGCACTATAATTTTTGTTACCCATATATTTCTTCTTCCTCATATTTTAGTTATGGTTAATACAATGCTAGATGATGCTTGTTATCTGAACTTACAGTTGATTCTTCTTAAGTTTTGTTGTTTTACTACACTGTCTTTGAAAATGGAAAATTACATAACAAACTCAGTTTAATCAGCTGTTTATACATGACCAGGAATCTCTATTTAGCAAATTTAAGTCAGGCTTGCTTCTTTTCCTGTTGCCTTTAATCAGAAGTTTACAATAATCTAAAGGCAGACAATGTATTGTACTGGGGATGCATTATTTGATGCTATCTGCAAGTTATTTCCCAAGAAAAGCATCTTCCTGGAATGAAATGGTTCAGTGCACTGAGGTCTTGATCCATGTGTGTTCCCATCCGGTGATGTTTTCTGTCCCCCAGAAGTCAGATTTCATGCTGTGTAATATAGTGCATGGTCATGTACTTAGTCCTCCTGTTGCATCAGTTGCTCATATCCTTTCTCAGTAAATCACTCTATGGATGCATCACCTGCCAACAACTTCCACCCTACTGGAGGAACCAACTCCAAAGTTTAACACAGAGGCAACTTCTGTCAAAGACAAGCAAGTTCATTATGATATCTGGCCACAGATTTTTTCTCTGCTGTTGTCTTCTAGGTCAAAGAATTCTCTAATGCCAGATTTCTTTTTCATACAAAGCCATATGTAGAGAATAAACATTTTCCTCGTAGCCTTTTTCTGTGTAGACTGTGATAGACTGACCCTGACTTAAGTCAGATAGTCTGACTCTGGCTTAAAAACTCATAGACAGCAGGGGGAACGTTTTTGACAGGGCTACAAGCTCCTCAAAAATGCCTCTGAGATGCTTGAATGTAAAGGTCATTCCCATTAGCCTTCACTTATATGATTTGTCGGATCTCAAGATCTCAGTCCTGAGGTGCTGAGCCACCGAGACCACCTTGGGGGGCTTGGGAGTCCTGGAATGTTGCCAGAAGTGTCTGGTGGCTGGACTTTGGTCCTACACAGGAGACGACAAGGATGAGGGCTTCACCAGGGTGAATGGCGAAAAGATTAGCTAATTAGAGGGTGAGACACAGGGTTTAGGATTTATGTACAGGGGGGTTTAGAGGAGTAAGATGGAGGAATTGGGGTGTGTCCTGCCCTCCTTCTTCTTCCTCTTCTCCTCCATCTTCTTTGGCCACGGTGGCACCTTTGGATTGGTTATTACTGAGGGTGCACCAGCAATGAGAATAAATGGCATTGGGGAAAAATGATAAATATTGTACACGTAACAATGGGTATAAAGATACGTGGCTGCCCCGGAGGGCAGACAGTGTGCTCATGGCTGACTGCTGAGCAGATCTCTGTTCGGCTGAAAGAACATCTTTTAGATAAACAATTAATAAACATAAAAACCGAAAGAAGAACTGAAGCCTCTTCTCGTCCTTCGATACGCGGGCTGCCCCAAGGCCACCTCGGGCCTTTCCAGGCCCCTCAAACAGCCGAGATAAACCGGACAATGATTGACTCATTTTCCTCCTGAAATTTGGGTTATGTGTGTTTACGTTAAGTCACAGCTGCCTGAATTACACTCTTGAAACTTAGATAACTCTTTTACTTATCTTGGCTACATGCTAGTGCACATGAGTGCAGAGCAGAAGCTAAAACATCTTCAGATACAATATTTATGTACTGTAAGGAGTGTGGATGTCCCTCTGTCTCAGGAGCACTGCAAAAAAAAAAAAAACCCAAGGATACAGATATTTTCACATAATTTCTTTTTATTCATGCCTTCTAACTGGCTAGTTTAGGGAGGTTGCTGCTTTCAGTTCTTAAGGATCGACATATAAATAGGAACATAAAATGTTCCTAATATATAGGAATATAGGACTTTTTACTTTTTATTTTTTTAATGAAGCACAGGGAATGCTTAGATACACTTTTGTTTCCTGGTTTTAGGGAAACTGTCTAAGTTTAGAGATCTGTGTCAGCTTTCACACCTTATTCTTTTGTCTCTACTGCTAAATCCTTTTCTATAGGCATTCTAGTTCATTCCTGAATCTTTTCTAAAATGAAAAGGAGTAGGGAAAAAAGGGTTCTAAGCTAGAGGCTGAAGAAAGGCTAGGACAAAAGATGTTACAGATCAACAGAAAAAGTGAGTGGAGAGAAAGAATAGAAAAAATAAATTGGTATAGGAACACATAGAATAAAAAACTAAAAAAGAAAAAGTTAAAATGGCCACAGCTGAGTATTTATAAAAATAAAACCAAGGATGGTTAAAAAGTAATTAGAAAGATTAGGGGAAACCAAAGTGAAAAAACCCAGACCTCTGAGAACCAAGAAAAGAGGATTATGTGCAGTAAGTAAGAAACTGCTAATAAAAAGTATTTAGACAAAATAAAAATAAGGCATGAAATTAATAATAGCTGTTAATTACATTATCACCTTATCAGGACTGCTTGCATTAGTGGAAATATTGGAATTATATGGGATTAGCTTCTCTCAGATTCATCCACTAAGGTCTTTTTAGAATATTTGTGCTTGTGTCAGATGCCAGTTTCAGGATCATTCTGCATAGAATTATTTGGCAGCTCAACTTCTTCTTTTGTTACATTTTTTCCCTAACTCCTACTCTGGAAACTTCTTCCTTCTTTTGACTGTTCTATCTGCCTATTTTTCTTGCTCTGGGAGCATTTCCCACATTAATGGTAATGTGGGAAACATGGAAAGAAGCACTCAGGTATGGAAAAGGCCTGTTTTATAAAGGAGCCTGTCACGGGCAGAGTGGGAACTTTGGACAAAATTTAATAATAAACTACCACTGAGTCATGAGAGGCCAAGGATACCCCCTTGCTTTCCAAAACTCTTCTCAGAGGGAAAAGTCTAGGGGAGGCTGGATCTTGTCTTAGCCTCAGACTATCAATGGTTTAAGTTTTGCAACTTTGTCCCACAGGTTCTAATGACGACACATCACATATAAAAAGTAAGTTATTTATTAAGACAAATGAACAGACAAAAGATTATGGATGAAAAATCTGGATCATAATTGTTTACTACACAGTATAAGATGAAAAGAACTACTATTATGTTAGAGTATTGCATAAAATAGTGCACTATATCAAGGTACCTGTATTAAAGCTAGCAAAAGAAATGGTATTCTTTAGGAATCAATTGTAACTTGCCACTGAAATGACAATAATGTACACAGGTTCCTTCACTTAATCCCTTGGGAAGTCACTGTGAATTCCCACTCATGGGAGAAAATTCACATACTTCCAGGAAAATATGTACAAGCCTTCAGCTTTGTGGAAGTTTGGTGTGACTTTTACAGTTGTAAAGTGAGTAGCTGTCTGTCAGAAATTCAGCTTACCTTGTCAAATCTCATTCAAGAATAAGATGTTTGTTGGCAGTCGGGAAATGCCACACCAGTGTTAACCCCATGATGCCAAAAAATCTCACTGGGAGACAGCTTGTCTTGTTAGAGTTATCTGAGCAGTTAACAAACAATAGGTAAGCTCTTAGGGGAGTTAGATGTCCTGCTATGAGCTGCAGTATATGTGCATATATTATGTCTTAGAAGTTTATTACTTCCACAGGCAGCTGAGGTTTAAAGGCACTGACAGCACTCCGCTGTGCTCCTGCAATAAGCATGGCAGAAACAGATCCAAATGCCCCAGCAGTTTCAAAGTTGCACAGCTTATTAGCTCTGGTTCAGTGTCAGCTGCTCCTGGCCTAGGTCTCCAGAGCACCAAGTCTTGATCAAGCTCACTAGGGCAGTCATTGTGCCAGGCAAGAGCTGTCTCTGTGTATTTTTCCAGTGTCCCAGGTAATGAGCCCTTCTGACTCTGGAGCTTAGGAGAAACAGTTGAGTTGCTGTGCAAGAGGCTGTCTGAGCCCTGCAAAGCTGGGACTGAGGCAAAACTAATAACCCTTGTGAAAGTGAAGCTGACTAAGTATGTATTGGGATGTCTCTACATCTGATTCCAGAGTACTTTTGGGTCTGGGAATGTAATAAAACTGTCTTTTATATGGTTATGGATGGTTTTATTCTCTGTTCCTGGCTTATTACATGCTCATTGTACAGCAGACTTACAACAGGAGTAGCTGGGTGGTAAAGGATAAGGCTGCCTGTTAGGTCCCACTATAGCTACAAAAAACCTAGCTGTGTTGCTAAATGGTCCTTTCCTCTTCTCCTTTAGCCAGGGGTCTCTTTCTTTGGGCACTAATATTTCAGTGGCCTCAAGACAGCTGAATCAGAACCTTTTTTCCTTTTTTTTTTTTTTCTTTTTTTTTTTTTTTTCTTTTTTGGTGGTCTGTGTTTCACCTAGGTCAGTTCCTGGATTGTATAACTGTCTAAGTGCTGATGGTGGTGTAAAACAGGTTAATATAAAAGTACAGAAGCACATACCTAGAGCTGATTGCCCAGGACACTGTCAAGACAGCTTTTGAATATCTCCAAGGATGGAGAATCCAGAACCTCTCTGGGCCATCTGCTCCACTGCCTGATCATCCTCTCAGTGAAAATGTGTGAAACATCAGTGTTTTTTGGTGTTTATATGTAAACTCCTGGTTTTGAGTTTGTTCCCATTGCCTCTGGACCTGTTACTGGGCACCACTGCAAAGAGCCTGCCCCTATCCTCAGGTATTTGTACACATTGATGGCATTCCTCCTGATCCTTCTCTTCTCCACACTGAAGCATCCCAGCAATCATCCTTTGCTCATTGAGGAGGTATTTTCTGTTCCTTGGTAAGCTTCAATGGACTATCTCTGGTAGTTCCATACTCTTCTTACACTGGGAAGCCCAAAACAGAACAATGTACTTCATGTTTGGTCTCAGCAGTGCTAAGTCAAGACAGGGCTGGCATCTTTTTTATTCTTGTGTCTTCATAACATCATATAGTATACACCCAACAAGAAATTTCTGTTTGTTCCGTATCAGCTGGTATTACTGTCACCCCATTGCATGAGCTTCCTTCCTAAATGATCTTCTAAAAGTAAGTTTGCAATTTGGGAACAGAATACCCAAATTATAAACTTGCATTTTTCTCCTAGCAATTTCTTCAATGGTAAAAGTGCAAACTGGGTTACAGCAAAGTGGTCCTAACCTACTCAAAAAGGAATGTTTTCCTTTTTTTTTACAGATCAGTTTTCAAAGTCAACTATGATCAGAGAACATATATTAACAAGAAAGGCCAGAGGAAAACATTTTAAAAAGAGAGAGAAAAAGGTTTCTCCCTCAAGGATTGATTGTAAATGTGAAGATTTTTGACAGTTCCAGGACAATTTTTTTGCCTTGTCTTTTTGCCTTTGCCTTGTCTGGTCAGAGATCCAGCTGGATAGAAATCTATCTCAGTGGGTGATTAAAGTTTCCTCTTTTTTTCCTAGTGGCATTAAACAATGCAGAAAACAACTGACAAAGAATCAAACAAAGAATCAAAGCCTCATACCAAGACTGTATAAGTTACATAGTTAAACTTGAAAAAATCTTTGGGAATTCTCCTAGCAGACCAAACAAATGGGCAAGAAAATATTCTCTTTTCTTTTGAAAAGGTGACATACAGGACAAACACAATAAAGTCAACTAAAGAAAAAGTCATAGAATTTTTTAGAATTAGTCTATGGAAATAACTCAACAGAAAGTTTTTTTGTTTGCTTTTGTTTATTTGCACCTTTTGTCCCTCAAGAGCTAGATCAATTTACTGTTACAGAATAACTACATGAGACTCACAAACATAAATAATTCTGGCTTTACTTGCTTAACTGCTAGAAACTAGAAATGCTAGAAATGTTCAAAAGCAAAAGAAAAATGCTGAGGCACAGACTACTGTGTTTTTTTTTCCTAACATAATTATTACAAATAAATAAGAAAAATAAAGGCAGGTTTTTGAATAATCTAAATCTGTTTCATTTTATGACATTTAAATTGAAGACTGGTATGTCTGTTTAAGGGGAAATTATTTACATTATTTACTTCACTGAGTGATAATACAGCTGGAAATGAAAAATCTTAACTTAAAATGTCATTTTGTTTTCTTTTGTTTTCCCACCAAATTTCATTCAATGATTTGATAAAAATGCTAACTGCAGCTGTAGACTTTGTTTTCTTTAATGAATTCAGATAAATTTGGCTAAAACCTCATAACTGACCATCCAAAACAGAAAGTTGATGCCATCAAGACAAATGAATTGGTGCTTCATTTTCTATACTTCAAAGCCAAAATCCAAAATCTAAATGCTATTGCCTATATACCTTATTCAGTCCATAAGGAGAATTTCTTGTCCAAATTACATGCTAGATATTAGATGCAGTAGAGGTAGTCAAGAAAAAAAAGCTAAGTATGGAGGTTTCCTTGAAATCTTACCCCCCTGAAAGATTAGCCACTTAAATTATTTGGGACAATTTACCTTGAATCTTTTTATGACCGTGGACATTTAATAACCACTCTTTTAGAGAAAGGAACCATTTGCTCTCCACTTTGAAAAAAAAAACCAGTGCACACATCAATTCCTTCTATTCTCCAGTATCAATGTGAGCATGAAGGGCAAGGTCTGGTTAAATTGCTTCTTTCTCCTGAGTATGGGAAAAAAGGAGGATTCAAGATTATGCTTGTACCCTCCCTGTTCAAGCTGAAAAGATCATCAAGACTGAGGACTGCCTATACTTCTGTGGATGAACATTCAAAGTCAAAGGTACTATGAAGTGAAAAGAGAAGAAAAATTTGTTCCTAACTTAGTAGATGAAGAATTCACATGAGAAAGAGGTCTTAAATTTGCTCCATTGAGGATTCTTTCTCAAATTCTTTTTTTTTTTTTAATTTAGTATCTGTATAATAAGAAATGCAGTTTGTGTCTCTCACTGAGATAAAACCAAAAATACTTAAAATGAAAACCCCACGTAATGTTACATTTCATGATACCTTTGAATTTCTTTCTCATCTTTTGATTCTTATGGGAAAATACAGGTGACCTGGTAGGTCAAGGAAAACCATATAATTTACACTTGTAGGGCAATAAACATCATCCTATAATACAATAAAAACTAAATCTAAGAGACAGGAGCCCAAATACATTCACTTTTAGACAAAAACTTACTTTACACCTGGAAATGTTAAAGAGAATTAAAGAATGGTAAACAGTGTAAGTTCAAGTAAGTGGACTGTGTACCAGTTTTTACTCTACCAGGAGACTCAGAGGTGCCCTTATCACTCTCTACAACCTCCTGAAAGGAGTTTGTAGCCAGCTGGGGTTGGTCTCTTTCAACTGGCAGAAACTGACAGAACCAGAGGACACAGTCTCAAGCTGTGTCAGGGGAAATATAGGCTGGATATTAGGAAGAAGTTTTTCACAGAAGAAGCGATAAAATGTTGGAATGGCCTGCCTGGGGAGGTGGTGGAGTCACCATAACTGGATGTGTTCAAAAAAGTCTGGATATGGCACTTGGTGCCATGGTTTAGTTAAGGTGTTTATGGCATGGGTTGGACTTGATGATCCAAGGTCTCTTCTAACCTAGTCATTCTGTGATTCCGCTATTAAGACAAAGAATAACTGTGGTGAACACCTGATTTCGGGTGTTCTAGTATGGCCCAGACACTATCCTTGATCACTTAAGTTGCATTAACAAGAAAAGTTTATCTCATGTTTATTCATATGTAAATTTAGATGTGGAGGTCCTCATATTGAGTTAGAAAGCTCAGCTATTACTAGCATATTTGTATGAATTACTTTTTTATTAACCTTAGTTGTGAAGCACAGATCGCACTGATTGGCAGAAAACATACTCCTTAAGCTTTCATTATCATAAATGCTGAGCTAAATTTTGTGTCAAAACTGACCATTTAAAAGAACATTGAATTATGTACAAATATAAATCTGTTTTTTTTTTTCACAAAACCACTCCTGCAGTTTGTTATTTTTTGAACAAAATACAAATAATAGAAAGACAACACTACAGATTCTACTTTGGTTTTGATATTCTGTATAGAAAAATCTATCATGAAATTTGAATTCTCCAAGAATGATTCATTCATGCACTGGTAACTGAAGTGAACATTTTTGCCTTGGTGGTGAAATGAAGCCTTCTTATTATTTCATAGTTTATGAATAATGAAAATTTGCAATGATATTAATGATGATGAAAACAGTTACATCAATGTATAAAGAATTCATTGAGACAAAAAAGACATAACCGGCCTAATTATTTCTCACTAATAATTCTGTGACTTGAAGTTTGAATAGACTACTATTGTTCCTTCTGCATAAGTACTACCCTCAGTAAGGAATATTAAAAACATTTCCATTTTAACAAGTTGAACTGACATAAGTAGGCTTAACAGTAATAACATACATATTCATTGCCTTTACTAACACTTTCACTGGTAAGCTAGGAAAGAATATAAGTTGTTTTTTCTTGTCTTTTCACACTTGAGTTTTATTTGTCATTGTTTTTCCAATCTTATTATAAGCAGCCTTGCATTGCTTGCAGCTTAATGATTTAATTTCTTTTATCAATTCATGTAGATGTGTGCTGATTTCCCATATCAGTTAATGGCTGCCAGAACATAAGACATAGACCATTCTTAATTTTCTCTTTAAATAACAGAATATATGACCTTAATTATCATATAATCTTGCGCTTCACAGTAAGAAAATGGAGAGAGTTTTTTCAAAAGAGACTATTCTATCGGAATATTATGTGGACATGAATTGGAAAAAGAAATCAAATCAGCTCCTGACAACCCGTCTTTATCTTGAAGGCAATGTAAAATGTTGTCACAGAATGCTAACAAGAAATAATGATTGTTTTCAAAATTCCTACAACACAGCCATACAAACCACTCAGAGTTCAGCCATCTGTGGAACTAGTCCTTGGAAACCCCTATTACTTTCAACAGAGGTGATATAATTTCTGATTTGAGCTGCAGTTACAACCATATACATTTAAAGTCAAATGAAGTACTTCCCTGTTTAAAAAAAAAATAAATAAAAGGAAGTGTCATCTATCTATGATGTAGAATTTTGATGTTACAAAATTTTTGACCTACATTAACTTCTCAACAAAAAAATACTTGAACTTTAAACATGAGAAAGGCAAGGCTCATATCCCATGCATTATTTATGCACATTTTAAACTTGTAATATTTGGGTAGTCCTACTGAATTCACCAATATTATTCAAGCTCTCTTATTGCTTTTTGTTTCTTTTTTTTTTCTATTTTTTTTTCTGTTAAGTATAGCAACAATAAACCATGATGCTGGTACGATGAAAAAACAAAGTATTAGCAATATTACTGGGGAAGGTAGTAGATTTTTAGAGAAATATTGTAACCTAAAGAAGATGTACAGACTGATCCTGTACATCATACAATTTTTCTATGTGTAGAAGTCAGAGGTTTCTTGCTTTCCTGAGCAAGATATTCCAATTTGCCCACTGTCTCTATCTACTTGCTCTTCTCTTACATTAATTTGTCTTCTTGTCCTTACTTGAACTCAAACATACTTTTAGAGTTCACAGCATCCTGCAACTGTGAATTCTACATGAACTACACACTGCATGCAGTGTCTGTAGGAATCAGTGTTAGCTCCTTCTGTCTACTTGGGAATCTCATCCCATGTACATTCCTTAACTGGAGGCAGAATTTGGTGGGCATTGCTGAAATTTAGCGAGCTGGACCTTTGGAAAGTTACCTATGTCTGGATAAACAGGAAGAGAAAGAAGTGTACTTGTATCCTTTTTAAATATAACTGGGATTGTAAACACCCTGAATTGTTAAGTTCACAAAACACTGTAAAGATCTATTTTTTATTTAAGATGTGGTGCATATACTTTTCTATTGCAATACTGATATTCAAATTCTGATAAACTTTTGCAGATAAAAGAATTTCTTGTTCAAAAGTTTCTCAATTACCTACTGATGGAAGTACTTTGACTTTTGTTTGAAAAACTTAAGGCAATAAAAGAACCAGACTTCTAAAAAATACTGAACATGTGTCTTCTAGAAGAAACAAAGGCCTATTGAATATAGATCAAATTCATCTTTGGATGAAGTTCATCTTGACTGGGAAAGCATTTGTCACTGTTTCCCACAACATCCTCAAATATAAGGAGACAAATTGAGTTACATAAATAAGTACACAGTGAGGTGCATGGAAAACTGGGTAGATAACCAGATCCACTTAGATCAGACTCATAAAGTCCAGGTGGAGGCAAGTAAGTTGTTGTATAGCTTAGGGGTTGATACTGAGGACAATACTTCAATATTTTCATTAAAGACCTGGATACTGAGACAGAACAAACCCTCAAAAAGTCCTCACAGATATTGCAAAACTGAGAGGAACAGCTGATGGATGGTTGTGTTGCCATCCAGAGGGGCTTAGACAGGCTGGAGAAATGGGCTGAGAGGAATCTTGTGAAGCTCAGCAAAATGAAAAGCAAAGTTCTCTTCCTCGGTTAATAACTGCAGACACCAGGATTCTCTGAGGGCCAAGTCTGGAAAGCACTTCTCAGCCCTACAGAGAACCTTAGGGTTCTGGTGGACAGCAGAAATCCTTTCCTGTAACAAAGAGGACCAAAATGTGCTACCATCAGTCCAGGAGAGGCAATTCTTTTTTACTAAGCACAGGTGAGAGTGCATCTGGAGCACTGTGTTGAGTTCTGAGCTGCTGAGTATGAGAAAGACGTAGACTTACTGACATTAGTCCAGCAAAAAACCTTTGTGGTAAGGAGCTGGAACATCTTTTGTATGAGAAAAGCCTGAAAGCTGGTGCTGTTCAGCCTCTCAGAAAACATACTCAATCTGATTGCCTGAACTGGGGAGCTGGACTGGATAATTCAAGAGGCCCCTCACCAAATACACGATTCTGTGATTCCATCATTCCTGAACCCCATGATGTTTCTGTTGATCAAGTCCTCTACTTTCTGAGGTCCCTCTGAATTGACTCTTTACCATGAATTTTGTCAGGCACTCCACCCCAGTTTAGTGTCCTTAAAAGCTTTCCTGCTGTTGCTCTGCTATTGTTATTCAGTTCACTGATAAAGATGTTGAAAAACAGGCCTCACTATTGACCCCTGCATACTCTGCTTGTCAGTGGCTGGCATCTGGACATTGTACTATTGCTCATATTCTTTGCACCCAGGGATCCAACAGGTTTTCTGCATACTTAAATATCCATAAATTCATTCAACCATTGCAGATGTCTTCAGCTTCTGTTTTAGTTCTGTTATTTCTGTTATTTAGGACAGAACATAGTGTATAAAGGTCAAATGTCTTGGCCAGTAAGCACTGCTTTCCTTATGGAGAAAAGGAAATAGAAGAGTAAAAATATTATCACTGCTTAATTAGTGGCTTCTTAAAAAAAAAAAAAAAAAAGCAGTCAATTTACTTTCTGATAAAAGGAAGTAACATAGGATTTATTATATTTACTTGGTTATAAACATTCTCAATGATTGACATGTTAACAGCTTGTATATACACTTTTCTTCAAAATTTAGTGCAATTAAGATTGTAAAATTAATTGAGGAAAAGAAACAGTGGTATTCTCTATGTAATGTTTCCCTGAAAAAGATGGTAAAAGTTTGGTTTAGCTAAGTATGTGATACAGAGAATAATCTGGTTTAGATGGCCTACCAGAGTGCATAATTATTTAGGTAATGCAGAATTCTGTGACTATTACTAAATTCTGTTACTGGGAATTGCATTAGCATTTTGTCATGCCATTAAAGGCTTAAAAGTGGAGAACAAAAAAAATTACCAGTGAGAAAGGTTAATGAGACTTACACAGGTAATGTGTAACTTAAAAAGTAGTATTTGGGACATTATATTCCTTGTGGAAACTAGGAATTGTCATATGAGATCATTCTTAATTTAGAGTCATAAAAAGGGCATATAAAGTACTATATAACCACAAAAGACAGATTCTAGATGTGTGATGCCTCAGAGAGAGTTACATGCTAGTTACAGAACCATTAAAACTCCTGAAAAAATGTTTTATTAGATTTTATGTCTTGGCTCAGCATTGGCAATGTGTAAATCCAAATATCTGTCCAGGCTAAATTAAAAAAAAGGAAACAACACCATCTCCAGAAACAACACTATCAGTTATATTTTGTAATGGCACTACAGTCATCAGAATTCCTAGGTAAC